>NW_027639976.1:0-1000 GCF_949606895.1 Notothenia rossii | reverse complement strand
GATAAGTATGGGAACAGCACAGGTGTAACAGCAAGTTCCATCAGTACCTACTCTATCTAGCATTTGGAATATTTTTAATGAACACACACATCAAGGTTTATGACACACTCACTGATGAAAATGAAATAACACTGTTGTGATTGAGAGACAGACAGATTAGCACACTTTACATATTATCTCACTGAGGCCCTGTGGAGGGAAATGTAAAATGCAGGATCAATTATTTTAACAAAAGTGTTCTTCATCATTTCTCACATGCACAGCAAAGTATTTCTTCGAACAATCTCTAACAACAGAACATTCAGAAAGGAGGATTTCAAAGTGCAAACCCACCTTTGAACATTTCTTTCGTGTGATGTGCTGGTTAGTCTTTTTCTTTGCATGAAAAAGCTTATTTCAACACACTTCGACAGACTGTGATCACTTACCATGTTTTTCTGGGACTCTTTGGCGGTCCAAACGTTTTATTTAACACCTTTATTTGGTTTGGTTGAAAATAATAAATGATGGATTTCGTGTGACATCGCCAGCTGAGCCGTTAGTCTTTTTTTAGCTGATGTCCAGATACTGTGTGGTTGTGTGAAACAGACAGAGTATGCCAAGTTTAGTTGACCAATAACATTACGCCAACAGTGAAAACACCCTCTCTGATTCATATAAAAAAGCCCCCAGTCACCTTCATCCTTCAGAGTCTCTATCCCATCGAACACTTCAAATAAACTCAACCGACAACCAACCCTTCACCCTGCTCCTGTGACGGAGAGACATCATCATGGTGTTGCTCCTCTTCCTGTTGGGTCTGGCTCTGGGTGCTGTGTCTCCTTCAGAGGACCCTGAAGTGAAGCTTGAGCGTGGCACCTGTCCCATGTTCTGGTACACCTTCAACGACCGCTGCTACAAGTACATCGCCGCAGATTTTACCTGGGCTGAAGCAGAGTTCCACTGTGTGTCAGAGAGAGCCAACCTGGTGTCCATCCACAGTCACGCCGAAAATGATTTT
>NW_027639977.1:0-37500 GCF_949606895.1 Notothenia rossii | reverse complement strand
ACAAGTGGCAGACCCGCCAACTACATCTCCACCTAAGAGTGGCAAAAATGCAAAAATGCTAAGGACTGGTTATAGGATCTGCCCACTGTTGATTCACACTACTGCAGAAGCACAGCGACCTACAAAGACAAGACGTTCCTTCACCCAGGCACAACCATCTCCCAACTACATCAGGAATACCAACAGGCAGCTGCTGCTGAAGTTGACGCTCTGCCAATCAAGGAGAGGAAGTTTCAGGACCTTCCATCCATGAAACATTTCATGCCCTTCGAGTGTCATCAGCTTTTTGACAATTTGCCACATAATTAGACACACACACACACACACACACACACACACACACACACACACACACACACACACACACACACACACACACACACACACACACACACACACACACACACACACACACACACACACACACACACACACACACACACACACACACACACACACACACACACACACACACACACACACACCAAGATGACTGAGAAAGGTTCAGGGGAGAAACTAATTTAAATGGAAAAGGGTTAGCTACAATTAAAAACACAGCAAAGAAGAGCTGGAGGGAGTAGTGAGGAGAGGCACATGCCTCCTCAGGGTTTGATTGACTTGCCTTTTGTTTTATTTAGCTAAGAGTGATTTAAGTTGTAGCTTTTTAGTTTGCTATATTGAATTAAAGGGCCAACCACGGCCAAACTGCCCTCTGTTTCCTGACTCTCTGTATGCTCCTCTAGCATTTTAAACTGTTAGTGGCTGACCCAGCCCCATGGTCTGTCACAGTAATGCGGGAAAGAGAAGTGCACTGTTTTGCCTAAGTCACTTACTCCAGAAGTAATAACGCCTAAGTCCAGAGGCGCGGGAAGGTATTTTGAGTGGGGGTGCTGAGGTGCTGGACTCCAGTGAACACTATTACGGGCACTATAGAGCACGCACGAAAAGAACTCCCCACACGCAAACACACAGTAAACCCGCGACTGTTACAATGAAGGCTCGATAATCAGCTCACGGCATATAGGCAGGGGTAAAGTGCTATTTTTTACGAGTGGGGAGCGGACCTCACCTCCTCTAGGGGGGTCCGGGGGGATGCTACCCCGGGAAGATTTTTTTTAAATATTGAAGTTAAAAGCATCAATCTGGTGCACTTTGAGAGCAACATTAAAGTCCTTATCTTGCGTAATTTACTGTAGCTGAAAGATCATAGAACTGTTTCAAAATGCATTAACTTGTTGGGTCTTATTCCAGTAACACGTGATATAGACCGAATATCGTTTCCTATTTGCTGTAAATCACTTGTTAATATCGGGAAAATGGGTCAAATTCAGAGGTATCCAGAAAAGTCTGGATTCAAACTTGCCGCTGCTTGGTGCTGTGTCGTGACGTCACGTGTGGTTCCGCGAATCCTGGTGAGTTCAGCCCGTCCCAGCATCACACAGTGTAGCATTGCTGGTATAGCCGCATGTCAACTTTGTGTATCAGTGTTTATCTCCGAGTTTGTCTTGTTTTTTCCGGATCATGGTGAAGAGGTGTGTCGTTGGCGGGTGTAGCAACACCAATCGGGATGGTTTTACCGTTCATTTGTTCCCGAAAGAGAAGGTTTTACGGGAGTACACCGGTGGTGCACATTCGCGTTTTGCTGGCTCGAACCTATACGGTTCTAGGCCTCTTATTTCTGGTGTAAAAGGCGGCAGAGATCGTTCAGATTCATCGTCACTGCTCGCATCGTCCACACCAAATAATTGTTCTGTCAAATTGCGCCAAATACCCGCGCTATTAGCTTTTTCTGATGCGTAAACATCAACAATATTTGACGCCATTTTTCGTTGTGAACTCTCGCTGGCTGCGCGCATTGGCTGTCGATCCGGACGGCAGCAGGGAGCCAGACAGCGGCAGCCGGGAACCACACGTGACGTCACGAAATGGCCTGCTTCCAGAAGCAAAGTTTTTTTATTGGACCTAATATTTTTCCTTTTTTTACATATTATTCAGTATGAAATAAAGAAACATACATTGACTATCTGTTGCATACACCCCCCAGAAATCAACTGCCAAAAAAAGTTTTTAATGTAAGATAAGGACTTTAAGAGATCTATGGATACATCTCTCAACACCCAGATGAAACACAACTGTAAGCAGATGTTCTTTTTCTTTATGGATATTTTACAAATCACTCCCCTTTCAAACTGTATTCTTGTTTTACTGCCATATAGTATTTCATAACTGTTTTTCCTTTATTCTCTTATTTTTTTTATAACTATAATGATCATATGAAGGTGTGCCGCGGAAATAATCTTTTGAATAATTTTTGACCAAACCGTTTGAGACCCACTGAGATAACTTAGACTAAAGTTAACTATCTAAACACTCAGAGAGTCCTTTAGATCACCTGAGCCTCTCAGTCTGAGAGGAGAGCTCTCCTCCAGCTTGTTGTGGAACAAACAGCTCCGTATGTCCGTTAGTGCAGCTAGCTAACCAGATGCTAACAACACGGTCCCTGCTGCTGGCACCGGTCCCTCTCTCTCTCCCCCTCTCTCACACACACTAAATGCGCTATTTCCGCACACACACAGAGCCGCGAGCTTGAATGACACAAGCACACTTTTATTTCCATGCAACTCTCTGATTGGTCTGGTGTCTTGCCTCTGTTGCATTCACTGAACACGGGAAATTACAGTCCTGCCGTCCTTTCTAGTGTCTTGATGAGGTTCACGTAAAGCACGGTTAATGTATTATATTATTGAGGTAGAATTGTCCGGGGCTACAGAAAAAACATTCGGGGCAGGCCAAAATATTATTTTACCAACAATGTGGAATTTATTGGCTGCATATTACACAGATTATGCACAGCGGGAGCAGCAATAACCGTCAAATAATAATTCAGACAGGGGACCTCCGCACCCCCTGCCTGCCGCTAGGGGGTGCTGCAGCGCCATCAGCACCCCCCTTCCCGCGCCCATGTTAAGTCAGGTTTCAAATTGCCTAAGTCACAACAGCATGTTCGTGAATTGGCCTAAGTCATCTACTCCTCTTATTTTACACAATTGACGGACAGTGTTATTTGTATGTCAATAGTCATATATTGTCATAACCTTTTTGTGTGAAATAATTAATATATATCATATATTCTATATTTGGTTAAGTTTTTTCTGTTTTTTGTAAAACTTTCAAATATGACTTAGGCCATTAGTTTAAGAAGATGACGATATTTGAATGGTTTCTGTAGCTGGAAGTAAGCTGAAGTTATGGAGAGCTAAAGTATTGGCTGATTTGAAGGCTCTTCCCATTGACTTCAATGTTAAAAAAAAGAGTTTAAAAAAATGAATATTTCAAAAGATATGAAATATTTGGAAAAAGTTGAAGGTTTCCCATCGATTCCTGAACAGGCTGAATAATTTAATATTTGAATGGTTTCTGTAGCTGAAAATAAGCTGAAGTTATGGAGAGCCAAAGTATTGGCTGAAATAAGGGAAGAATAAAGATTTGAAGTACTATAGTGGAATGCTGTAAACAGCATTTGCACCTTATCCGGACTCACACAGAAGTCAAGCACCTAAAGTGTTTAGATAGGAAGGTTTAAGCAAATACAGTAGTATGATGTGTGTAAGAGTTTGAGAGATGATACAGTTCGAATTGAGTAGTAGTAATGGTTCTGCCCACCATTGTGGACATCATCAACTCCTCGCTGTTAACTGGCATCTAAGCAACATCCTTGAAAAACCGTCTTAGTCACCCCCATTCTCAAAAAATCCGGACTTGACCCAACTGACCTCAATAACTATCGGCCGATCTCCAACCTTCCCTACCTTAGTAAAATCTTGGATAGACCAGTCGCCGACCAACTCCACAATCACATGTCAGACCATGAGCTCTATGAACCCTTTCAATCTGCCTACCGGACCCACCACAGCACAGAGACCGCCCAGATCAAAATCACCAATGACCTCCTCATCGCAGCTGACTCAGGTTACATCACTACACTAATTCTCCTAGACCTCTCTGCAGCCTTTGACACCATCTCCCATAATATCCTCCTCACCCGCCTGTCTGAACTCCTTGGCCTCACTGACTCTGCCCTCTCATTCTTCCACTCATACCCAGTGGCGTTTTTATATGTACAAAAGTGGTGGGGCACAAACAACTTAGATGTTTATATATAAGCTTCTGCAGTGACGTGCAGTGAGGTACATGGCTGGTGAGGCACTGGCACTGACTCTTCAGGTTTACAAATATTATATTTTGACCTAAATCAAAATATTCTATTATTTTCAAAAGCTTTTTTAGTCTGATGCTTCGATTAATTTTAAACAGACAGTTCAACAAAAAGATACCCAAAAAATGTAATGCTATCATTTAAAAATCGGATTGTTCTCTCTTAAGCCCCTGTCACACTGTCCCGAAATTGACACCAGATGGACACACTATAAAGGAAATGTTCAAATTCGGCTCTGATCGTAACAACATTGGGCCATTCGTGAGGGCATCTTAAGCCATCGTATGACCGCCGGAGGAGTTTCTCAGGCTCCGCCAGCAACTTCGTGAGCGGTGGCAAAATCTTTGGCATGCCAAAAAATTGCCGAAGGTTAATTTTCGTATTGAATTTGTGTGTCCATGTTGCCCTTTGTAAGGCCAGCGTGAGGGCATCTTGTCAAATCGTGTAATCTTCGTCTTTACTTTGTGTGATCATCGGTGCCATCAGGCATTTTTCGCTTCACAAAGACAATACGAAGGAAACAAGAAAATGCCCGATTGTCTTAGGAAGGCAACACGACTACGTGAAGCCCTCGCAAGGCCGTCGTGTAGCCATTGTATTATAGTACGATGAAATCGAGATTGCATTTATTGAACAACAAAATCATGTAAACATATTATGTAAATAACCCAATTTGTGTTCTGTGAAACTGAAAAGGATATTACATTGTGTTTGTGACTTTCGTTGCAGTTAAATGTCATTTAGGTTAACTTCCTGTTTTATTTAGATGCTTTTATTTTGAAGGTGAGTTTACGCTGTTGACAGGAAGTTGTTGTTGCTATGGAAACAACATGACAGAGATAAGTAATATCTTCTAATCTACATATGAAGACGGAGAAAGTAAAGAATAAAGTGTAGCAGAGGCTTCCTCAGTATAGCAGAGGCTACTCAGTATTGGCATATCCAGCCATGCAGTGGGGTGGTTTGTTCACTTTGAGGGGCTGTCTTCTGAGTGGTTAAACATTGCTAATGGTGTTCCTCAAGGTTCTGTTTTAGGTCCACTTTTATTCTCTATACATATCAACAGTTTAGGTGAAAATGTGAATGAAGCTACTTTACATTTTTAGGCGGACGATACCGTTATGTACTGTGCAGGTCCCTCCATTAAGGAGGCTGGTGTTACATTACAGGCTGTTTTTAACATTATTCAGACTCAGCTCGCTGAGCTTAAGCTTCTTTTAAATGTTGATAAAACCAAGGTAATGCTATTTTCAAAAACTAAAAAGACACCAGAGCCTGTTTTAGATATTGTTACTATGCACACTAACACTATCACAGTCACTAATCAACTGCCTCCACAAAATTAAAACCTGGATGACCACCAACCTACTCAAACTTAACAGTAATAAAACTGAGCTCATGGTTGTGGCCCCCAAAGCACTGCTCTGGAAGGTTGGAGATCTGCTCCTCAACATTGACGGTTCCATCATCTCACCATCCCCTCAGGTCCGCAACCTTGGTGTTGTATTGGATTCAACCCTTTCATTTCAGAACCACATCAAGTCAGTATCAAAATCAGCCTTCTTCCACCTCAGAAACATATCCAGACTCCGGCCATCACTTTCCGACTCTGTTGCAGAGAAGTTTCATTGGCTCCCGCCTGGACTATTGCAACGGACTCCTGTCCGGGGTTCCCAGGAAAACCCTGAACAGGCTCCAGTACATCCAGAACTCAGCTGCCAGGGTTCTCACACGTACCAAGCGCTGGCAGCACATCACCCTCACTCTCTTCAATCTCCACTGGTTCCCGGTCAAGTCCCGCATCACCTACAAACTCCTCCTCGTCACCTACAAGTCCCTCCATGCCCTCTCCCCTCAGTCGCTCACAGATCTCTTCCACCCATACATCCTGTCCCGCACCCTTCCATCCTCAGACTCCGGCCTGCTCTCCATTCCCCATTCACGCCTCCGCACCTTCGGGGACCGTGCCTTCAGTGTTGCTGCCCCCCCCCCCTCTGGACCCTTTCCCTGCTGAAATCCGTAACGCCCCTTCTCTGAACATCTTCAAATCAACCCTGAAAACTCATCTGTTCAACAAAGCCTTCCAACATGAACTCACTTGTCCCCCCCCCTGCAATGTAGCACTTCCATTTCTACCCCCTGTTTTATGTTTTGTCCTTATATGTTTCTTTGTTAAGCGACCTTGGGTTGATGAAAGGCGCTATATACATTAAAGTTATTATTATTATTATTATTAGTTGATTTTGAAATTGTAAATGTGGAATGTATGAAGAACTATGTCCATCATGTTTACAGTATTAGGCCTGAAAGATACACATATGTTTTGGAAAGATACATGAACTTAGTTTGTTCACCAGACGACTCTATTGGGCCCCTGTAAGCTAAAATCAAAGACCGTTGAACCAACTGTGAGTGAACAGGCAGCTAATGTTGTAAACATGTAGAAGAACCTTTATGATCTGTCCCCATCAATGCTTCCCTGTTTTTACTTCAATCTCACATCGGTGTTTTTCCTCTGACTTGTTGTGAACGTTTCTATTACAAGTATTGTTTCACAAACTTTAATTTGCTGTGGCCGATTTAGTAGTCAACATGCAATCAGTGAGACGGCAGTGCTGTTGACATTGTTGAAAAGCAAATACATGCAGTGCTATAGAGCAGCATGACCCATTCTCATTCATAGGGTCCGCTGGGCATACAGCTCTTGACTGGCTCAGTCTCAAGTCATTCACTGCGTTCAGTCATGGGGTTTTGGAGGATTTCTGCTGCTGAGATGGAATGAAAAACAAGAGTGCTGCTTTCCTTTGTCTCCTTCTTCTCATTCCTTGTACCAGCGCCGGCTCTGTCCTGCCTCTGTGAGCTGGATTAGGCCCACAACACGGAGGCTGCATTATGTCCTGAGGGGGCTTTACTGTAAGGTCCGCCACCAGCCCTCGCTCCCTCTGTCTCTGCCTACTTAATGTACCGCTTCGCTCAAAAGCGGCTAAATCTTTGTTAACATGGAAACTATGAACTCACAGGGAGTTAATCAGAGTCAGTGCAAGGCTGGCCATTTGCATGTGAATTGGCTGTGGCTGTATACCAGGCCTCTTTATGTCATTCACTCCACAGTGCCTCAGGCTTCTGTCCTCTGAGGCAGCACACTGCCAGGAGTACATGTTGGGGAGACATAGTTGTATTTCCTCATATACTGCTGGGAAATATGCCAGTAACAAAGCCAGAATAACCTAGAAAAGGGGTTTTAGTTTTCAGGCTGCACCAAGAAAAATTCTGAATTTTCAAGGCTTTTGAAATGTGAATATGCAGTCAGGAGCTGATTCTGAAATCAGTTTGAGATGGTTTCTAAATCTCCTTTAATTAGACTTTCACGTAAAACTGTTCTACTCCTAGCCACCTTTTATAGCTTCTGCTCATCCAGTCCTTGCTGGGAAATATTGCAGTAAGCTCTCTAAGATTAGTGATAACTTTATCAGTAAAACAACGAGAAGTGTGTTAACCTCCTTGCGTTAAGAAACTTCCGTCTTTCTTTTTCGGTATGATTTGATTTGGAAAGGTTATTGAGAGGGGGAGGAGAGAGGATGTTGAAGAAGAGAGTAAATCTGATGTGGAAATGTAGACTTAGTAGGATTTACCCATTTGAGAAAAGACCTTTTCACTTGTTTTGTTGGTTTATCCCCTAAACCCCGTCTCACCCCCCTGCCTAAAAGCTTTTGACATCTTCATCTTGTTCACAGTGGGCAGGCTTTGTTTGCTCTGCTTGAAAAAGCGGATGGGGCTCGGCCCTCCCCTCTCCGTGGCACAAGTGTAGGACTTCGCCATGGCAAAGGGGGGATTTCTCTTTCCTCCTGCCCCCTCCTTTTTCACATAACTACAATATGGTCATTGTCTGCCAGTGAATAATGTGGCCACTCGGGCAGCATGGACTGCTCCTCGGGCTTTGACTGTGAACCAGCTCTTTTCTTCATCGTGAAAGGACTCTAATCCATGTAAATATAAGGCTCCGAGTACAGCTTGGCCACGGTGGGGAGAGCGAGAGGGAGGAATGGAGGGGAGGGTCAGCAATTTAACCTTTGACCCAACAAATAAGAGGCATGTAAGTTTTAGAATTGCTCTCCAAAGAGGGGCTCCTGTGGCAGAATGAGCTTCTTTTGTAATCCCTGCAGTCTAGGGCTGATTGACAGGCCTCTGGTGGGAGCACGGCGCTGCTCAAAGCCAGGGAGAACTGTTCCACAACTCTGAGAAACAGACAACTCTAATTATTGATTATCTCCATTCACTAATTGATTGATTAAAAAAAAATGTTTGTGCAAGAATTTAGGAATTTGACGGGTCTGCTCTCAGAATGAAAACACTGAAAATGTATTTGTAAGGCTGGGACTCATCGACATGTTGAAATATTTCACTTAATTTAGCAGCATGTACCACAATGACGCACGCTGCATTATAGTTTAAATACCATGAAAAAACATTCAAAGCCATAAAGCACAATAATGATCAGATGTACTGTATAGAGTTTATCGAGGTGGGTGAGAATCAGCTGAAGCCCCCCCACTGAGAGTCGACTTTGAACAGAGCTGTTAGATACACAGAGCTTCCTGCTCTTATCTCACTACGAAACCACAGTTTGTATACACACACACATATATATCTGTATACATTAGGATATAAATGTCTGTTTTTTATTGTACGTTATCAAATAAAGACAAAACTGACATTACAAATAATTAGATAAATTATTAATTAAAAAAAATAGAGCAGAATATACAATATGAATAAACATTAAAGAAATATGGAAAATTAAAACTCTGTTGAATGACCTATAGCTACAGTGAGTGTTGGAAAATACCAATCCAAACCAATTACACTTATTTATTTTTTTCTCTACTTTCTCTATAAATGTTGCGTTGTAGTTGCCTTCATAGCTCACTCCCCCACGCCTCAGAATAACACTTTCTGCTTGAATACTACTGAAGCATCTATACTCCCTTTGTTGATTCACATTGTAGCAACAAACAATTGATCAGTTCAAAACATCATTATTCATATTATAGTTTAATGCACCAAATATATTTTGGAGTGGCAAAAATATAAACTTGAAATACTGTTAGCATGATAATACATCCTAATAACAATCGTATACAAATGTGAGTGACTGTTTTATTTGCAAATGTCCTTTTTATGTACATTTAAGGGACAATTAAATATTCTGAATCTACATTTGAACTCATTTAACAATGTTAAACTTGTGTTTTATTTTTTCTTTGTATATTGTTATTTGACTTTCCAACGGTTATATCATTTACCTGCAGTAATCACACCCGTTCATTGTCTACCTACATTACAGTCAATCATAAATAGCCAATAAAACCATAAATCCTTTCAAATACAAATTGTATTTACGGTGTTTTCCAATAGAAATAAGAATGTACTGCATAATGTTACTATTAGATCAATGATTGACATTTAACCCATCCTTGCCTTGAATACAAAATAAAAATGTGGTTGTTCTCATTTTTGTCTTTTCAACTTCAATGTGTATGTTTGTCCAGTAGGCCTGACACGTTCATCTCTTCAGAATAGACCTTTGATATCGCTTATTATGGCCTTTTACAACGTTTCTTCAACATTCATTAAAAGTTTTCAAGATCAGCAAATAATTTAAACTGCTTTTCAGATTCCATGATGTCCTCTGTATCCATTTAGAATAATGTCCTGCTTTGGAACACCATGCCTCTTCTGTCACTTCCCTCCACTCTCAGGGGGAGCAGTGCCTCCTGGGTGATGTTGTGCTTAACATGGAGAATAAAGAAGCATCAGTGCTTTGCACCTCAGAGTGTTCGTCATGGCTGCCCAATAGGTCCCTGCTCTCTCCTGCTGCCATTACTGGGACTTCCTGTAATTGTGGACGGTCATTACATCACATCACTGTCTGTGTATTTTTAGATGCTTTCAGTCATTGGTGTTTTTCCACAGCACTCCCTGTAGATCCCCTGTCAATCAAAAAATATGATAGGGTGACATCTTCTTCCTTCACTTAGTGTAGGTTGAGTTGGAGCTAAGTTCACAAACTGATTCCAGGGTTAGGGTTGTGGTAAAGGCAGAGGATTCACATTTTTAATTAAACATGCAGTATGAAAAAACAACAGAAACGTTGACTTTAATGAAATGTATTATGTCAACAGACATCACATTACTGTATTAGGGTAGTTGAAAGCAATAATATCAAGTTGAACCCAATATGTTTTATTTAAACTTATTTGTATTGCTTTCAACTAACCTAATACAGTTATGTGAGATCTGTTGACATAATAGATTTAATTAAAGTCAACGTGTCCATTTTTTCAGTGCACATGGTGTGTTTTTAGTCCTTGAGTCAGGGTAGTCTTTTTTCTTTAGAATGATTTCCAGAGTGATGGATGCTTCAGTATCATACGCCAGAGGCCCAATGATGTCTCGTCTGCTTCACTTCCTCCCTTCCTCACTTTCTCCAGGTTACAACCTGCTAGGAGATAGAAAGTTGAGACAGGAAAGAGCAATAGGTCTGACTTTTATAAAGCGTTGTTTTGGTATTGGGTGCCGCCTGCTATACACATATGTGCGCTGTCATTTGATCACATTCTCTTATTCATTATTTTTTCTAAAAATGTTACAGTAAGAGGTGAAATTCTCCAGGCTTTCACAAGCTATAATTTGTTATACAAATCACTGTGTATACAAATGATGATATTTTGAACATGATGTTAAAACATATTATGAGCATTTTATGAATGTATTAGATAACTAATAAAAGAGAGGTGATAGGGAATGATTGATGGCAACTAGAGTCCCTGGCTGGATTTACCAGAGACATAGAGACATGACTCCAGAGCTGCTGTATACCAGACAAAAACAAAAATATTACAGTGAAATAAACTCAACAATAAGCATTGTGCAGAATGATGTTGTTATTATTACACTCAAAGTCCACTTACTAATAAGACCATAAGATGTGTTTTAAGGGAATTGTATTAAACCTTGTTTCTTTATTATATTTCTGTTTTTCCCTGACTCCAGATTAGTTGTGTGACCCCTTAGGGGGACCTGCGCCTCAGGTTGTGAACCTATAGAGAGTTGAAATGCCATTTGTTTCGAGAACAACTGGGATGTTTGCAGTTTGTCTGAGGAAAACATGCCACATGATGAGAGGGACATCTGAGAGGCTCAGGTGTGTGTTCTGTGTTTACGCTCATGTGTGATTCTTCCTTGCATTAAATGTGTGTGTGTGCGATGCACGTACAGTGATTAGGTGATCTGCTTTCTCCCTTTCATGTGTTTTTAGTCTCCTCTGCTTTGTTCCCTTTCTTAATTACAGCCGAGCGTGTAACCCACTCCCCACTTCCACAGCAGCATCCCATTAAACACACGCACCCCATGCCTCCCCTCTACCTTTATGCAGAACACAATTAAAACACAAGGAGAGATCAAAAAGATGCCAGCAGCCTGACGAGGGTGATGTTTACGGGACAGGAGTAATCAGTGGAGCTGCATCAGCATGTAACACACACACACACACACACACACCCACGCATAGACACACACCACACACACACACCCACACACCCACACCCACACCCACACACACACACACACACACACACACACACACACACACACACACACACACACACACACACACACACACACACACATACAACCCCCCCCCCACACACACACACACACACATACACACACACACACACACACACACACACACACACACCCACACACACACACACACACACACACACACACACACACACACACACACACACACACACATACCACACACACATACCAAACACACACACACACACACACACTCACACACACACACACACACACACACACACACACACACACACACAAACACACACACACACACACACACACACACCACACACACATGGTCAGATGCTTTAAACTACGTATTTGAGTTATCTGCTGGCACAGATTATTAGTGACTTTGTGTTTTTTGGGGTTAGTACATTCTAGACTTGTTGTTGGAGTTAAACAGCTGATTGGCAGTGACAGGAGACCTAATATCAATTCATATTTTTCATTACAAACATCAAAGGTTTTGTCAATATAAGCAAAGATTTCTTCCCCAACGTCAGTTTCAGTGTCCTGGAACATTATGTCATCCAATCAAGCCACCAAATCACCAAGTTTAGTCCTAAACCCTGAATGTTTTTTATGTTTGAGGTGGTGATATTTTTTCCATTTTGGTCACATTTTTCAGAAGTGCAACTTCACTTGAACCTAAAATAATACAAGCCATTTTATGTTGTTATTGCAGCTACCATTGGGGTCACTGAGGTCATGTCCTCAGTACTTTTACTAAGAAATGTATGGGATTCAAACATTGACAGGTTTCATCAAAAAAATATGACCTTATTTAAAATATGGCATTCCGATCAAAGGGTACTGTATGGCTTTGACACAGCATGAAGACCTACATGCTGGGAAATTCAATTGACAGAAAAATGTACTTGTAAGTTTATACATAAACAACAAAAAACAATAATTACAGTTGGGGACTTTATTGTTGGTCTAGTGTCAAACAGAAATATATGTTTATGGCTTGAAAAATATATGTCCTATCAAATCAGGTCTTCATATTTATGCAAAAATCCATATACAGTCCAACCGTGCCACAAAGCGTCGTTCTCATTGATTTGTGAAACCATTTGGCCTTTAAACAGAGATTATATACTGTGACAGTTACCACGGTGTGAAGTGAATGAAAGCCGTGGACACATTTATTTAATTTCATGGTATAAACAATCATAATGTCAACACCTATAATCCCCTCTTCAACTATTCCACAAATAAATTACTGAATTATAATTTTCAGAAATTGTTCCAATAAAACCTCTTAGACAAAGGGTTACAATTTAAATAGTGACAACATATCATGTATTAATAAGCTGATGCTCTAGAACTTGCTCCTTATTTCATCATCATTATTTGTTTTAAATGATCCAGGCAGTGAAAGTCTCACAACTGATCCTGAATCAGTGCAATTTAAAAACAGCACAGAGTCATTTAACCTTTGTATTCACTGTTATTGTACCTACTTGTTTCCATATATTAATAATGTATTACTGATAATACACTATGACCGTTAGTGACGCTTGGCCTTCAGAGTCTCTGTCTTTCAGTTCTCTTCCAGAAGATGTGAGTCTACTGCCCCCATGGTACAAGAAGGAAAATAAAAATGTGTGTGTGTGTGTGTGGGGGGGGGGGGGTTGTGTGTGTGTATGTGTGTGTGTGTGTGTGTGTGTGTGTGTGTGTGTGTGTGTGTGTGTGTGTGTGTGTGTGTGTGTGTGTGTGGTGTGTGTGTGTGTGTGTGTGTGTGTGTGTGTGTGTGTGTGTGTGTGTGTGTGTGTGTGTGTGTGTGTGAGAGAGAGAGAGAGAGAGAAAGAGAGAGAGAGAGTGAAATGTAATTCATTCAGTTTTACCTTTTTAAATAAATGTTCCATGGATGAATTCAATATTGGATTATTTTAACTGTGCCTTATCATGCTGTTGTTAATTATCATATTGCTAGTTTTCTCCTCCTCTGTGGTGATTATTGTGAACACACATTACTGAGAATATTCCAACATAAAGCCCAGACCTCGACCTGCATCAGCTCTTCTTCTTCTTCTTCTTCTTCTTCTTCTTCTTCTTCTTCTTCTTCTTCTTCTTCTTCTTCTTCTTCTTGGCAGAGGAACAAGGCGCAGTTTGGCTCTTCTGGTACAAATAAATAAAAACAGATATTTCCCCCTAATCTTACACTACCACCTAATATCATATTTCATACACGCCCGCAGACATGCCCCCTGCGCTATGTTTAATGTATAAACCCAGGCCTATAGTAGAGAGAAACGCAGATGATAAATATGCATGTATTCAATTAAGGGTATTACAGAGGAGCTGATTTGCATAAGGATTTGGGAGCTTAACATCATATTTGTGCTATAAAAGTTCACAGTAGCCTAAACGCGAGCCGTTTTGCGCGTGGGGGGATTGCAGGACAGGTATTTTTGGAAAATGCGAGGAAAATAAACTAAAATTATAAGGAACACATTTTAAAAATCATTTTGATATTGTATAATCGAATAAATCTGCAGCTCACACATTGCTGCTTTATAATAACGAGAGGAATTTGAGCGGCTGGATGGATCTGGTTTTGAATCATTGAAGTGCTCGGATTGACTCACAGATCTCAGAGCAGTGTAACGCTCCCACACCGCTGGAGATACCGTCTTTTGTGCAGATGAATCCTCTCCTCCGGTCTCATATAAATCCTCTGACGACGAAGTCCACTTTCCCCTCCCAATTAAGAGCAGAGAGCTAATTAGAGGCAGCGGATCCGGGATCAGTTGAGCCTCGCGCTGTTCTGCTGTCTGTCTGAGAGGAGGTGAAGCCGCTGTTACATGTCATCAAGTGACAGAGAGGAGTCTGACTGGGGAACAGATAAATCAATGAATAAATAAATACAAATCAATGAAGCCAAAATGCAGAGATGACACCAGTGTCGCCAAAATGGTTTTATAGATTAACACAAAGTTCTACATAACAATCATGATGTGTTTAAACACGTGTATCAATACAATTATGTATTTATTTGTATAACTCTACAATCTCTTTCATTTATTGGATTTTAATATCTCTAAGGAAATGTAATTTAATAATCAGATTTTAAAGCCTCTGCTTTCAATCTTGTCAAACGAATATAAGCAAAACTTAGTTTTGTAGCTACCGTGTAGTTTTGATTTGGAAATCAACTAAATGTACCTCTAAACATTAAACAATATTGAGTCAAAGTTGTGTTTTTGAGGAGCTAAATAAACAGTTTCAGAAAAACGTTGTTTTCATTTGTTATGTTGTGCGCGTTTGTCCATTGACATTTAAAATACAAAATCAACAATCGGAAGTGAGCCGTGTTCTTTATTTCATGGCTGGTTTGGTGACTGCCTGCAGTTCTGCTCCGGCCTTTTGGTGCCATGGAGAGCTGAGCAGCAACAGTTTGGAACCCATCTGTGCGTCACAGGAGGAAAGGTCCCAGCAGAGCTCCGCGCACAGCTCCAACACCTCAGAGGACTGAACCTGCCTCACTCTTCTTCTCTCCTCTCAAATAACATTCAGAGCCGCTCCGGACAGACGTCAGGTTGGCCGGTGGTCCCACTGCTTCCTCAGACAGCTCTGTAAAAGTAGAGTCAAACAGTTCGGTGGCGGCGGAACAGCCAATGAACACAAATGGTGCGTCGTGACGCAACAGGGCCCCGTTGATAAGGAGCGGAGAGTCCAACCGGGATCTGAGAAGGAGGAACGGCGGTTTTGGGGGCCAGCAAACACTCGCCTATCATCAGTCAACGTAAAGCCAACTCCTCCTCTTCTGCTGTTACGCACATGCAATCTTCTTGGCCAAAGACACAACATTATCCAAACAGACTGTAAAGGAAAACTGCTTCAGACGGCCTGCGGGATTGGATAAAGCTGCGCGCTGCTGTGTTTCCTGTTTTCCACTGAAAAGTATTCTGAGCGACATCCATCAGCTGCTGGAAGCCTCAACTTGTACTGTTGAACCCGGAGGAGAAGCCTTCCCCCGGCTCCCTGACAGCTTTTTGGACATATATTTTTGTTTTATCTTACTGTGTGATGCTTTAGGAGGCTCCTTCCGGCTGTGGCAGTGTAGCAGAGTTGTTGTTGTTCTGCACAAAAAGGGGAGACATTTTCCAATGACTTGCAGACTGTCGAAATCCTGAAATATTAGTCCCGGCGAGGAGCAGATATCGGTGCTGAGACACATGCTGCGGGGCTTCTGTTATTGGTATGTTTATTCATCGTACATGGAAGAGAAAATATAGAAAAAATAATTTGGTAATAAGAAAGAAATAACACCTTACCTTAGACTAAATTCGACTAAGAAAACCTAAATCTGTGCGGTTATTTATGAATTAATCATAGCTGATTAATAATGAGAGCTGCAGAGATTCGGATGACGATTTCCATTGGCAGATGAGACGTAGTGGGGAGAACACGTGTCCAATTTTCCCTCATATTTTTTCCTCCCTGATCTGGATTTTTCACTTGTCACGGCAAGAAAGGAACCCCTAAAATAGGACTTGTGAGAGGCGTTTCTGCGCCGGCTTTCGCCTCTGATGGACATCTTGGCTTGCAGATCCGAAGAGAACAGTTATAATATCATCCCCTCTGCGGCAACCATGCTTTTCCATGGCCTCCCTGGAGGCAACGCGCACGGTGTGGTGGAAGAAATGGACCGGAGAGGAAAGAGCGAGTCAGCAGCCATCAGCTCGGCCATCGATATGGGGGAGTCAGAGACGGTATGAGACTGTGGCCTCGTTAGGGCAGCACAACATGTGACAGAGCGGCTCAAAGCCTTTTTTAAAGTGTTTTTAATTGCACGTTTTCACTTGGGATCGATCATAGACAACGATATAAAAATAAAGAAAAATAAAAAAAAGATAAAGCAAGGAGGAAGATCTATAGTGGATACACATCAGGGCATCTTACTAAAAAGTGCTATGACTACGAGTCCCATTATATGTTTCAAAGTAAATATATCTGCAAATAAACATATCATAAAAGAATAATAAGCACATGAAATAGCAAAATTATACTTTCAATTCACACCGAACAACTGTCACACTAATGTCCCAGATTATTGTTTAGTTGCTTCTCAAACTTCTTCCAAAAGGCTTGCCACTGTGATCCTGATCCTGCATGAAACTTATTTCAGTCAGCAGAGATTGAACTGAGCAGAGCTGAACAGGTTACACAATTACTCAAAAAGCACAATTATTGGACTTATTTAATTTTGTAAAGCAATTCATTTAATTAAATTAGCTATTTTAAATGCCCTCAAATCCCACAGTAAATATGGACAATACAGAACATATTCAGTGGTGCACAAACCAGTTAAAATATATGTATACAGGAAGATTAACAGCCAAACCCAGTTGAAAGTTTATATTGAATTGACAGGTAGAGTAAGATTGTGTTTCTTATTGTTTATTGTGTGGACACTTTCGATTAAATAAAAACAAAACTTATAATTGTAAGGTTCGGTAGTCATTGTTAAATGTACTGCAATAATATATAAATAAAACAACTAGAGAAAATGCAATGGAGGACAATTATATTTTTATTCAGTTTCCAACTTCATTTGCAAACCATTTTTCGAGGATATACGTGTCTGTGTGCATGCACGTGCGTTTTTTAGGCCTCTCGAAAATAACATTTCATGACAGTCTCGTATCGAAGCGTTGGGTTTACGTTTACGTTTAATTATCGTTGTTATTATCTTTAGGAGAAATGAAAAGCACATACATGGTGTCCATAAAATATAAATGTTCCTCTAAAAGCCACGCCGTGTGTACATGTGCCTTATTAAGAAGGTTATATTAAAACACTATAGATGCGTTTTCAAATAAGTGTATTCTGCTGCTGTATGCAATTATTATAAATATTATTATCACTGTCTCATTTTTACTTTATAGTCTCCTGTAGTAACAGTCATTCATATTCATATTTTATGGTTACTATAAGCATACACTTTCCTTGACTGTAATAGTGCTATGATTTAGTTTATTACATTTTGTTCAAAGAGAGGAGTTTGCTTTGTCTTTATCTGACAGTTTTTCATTTTAATATCAATATAATATTCAGGCCTAATACTATTATATATATATATATATATAATAGTATTTGTTGAGAAGAAATACTTTTTTTTAATCCTACAATTCTTCTTTATTCTTTTTCTAAAATCAGCCCACGTGAGAGCTGGCCTCTGAGGCTGGATCTGATGATATTTAGTATTATTCTAAAGAAATGGAATCCTCTCCCACGTTAGCCTGATTTACGTCAGGCTAACGGATGTCATAACTTTTCTACACTGTATTTCTTCCGTCCTGACTCTGTGCCCTCGTGCCTCTCTCCTACAGTCCATGCCGTGTATGCCCGGGGAGCGCGTGGCTCTGTGCGCGGGCTGCGGCAGGAAGATCGCGGACCGGTACTACCTGCTGGCGGTGGACAAACAGTGGCACATGCGCTGCCTTAAGTGCTGCGAGTGCAAGCTGAACCTGGAATCAGAGCTCACCTGCTTCAGCAAGGACGGCAGCATCTACTGCAAGGAGGACTACTACAGGTAGGGTCCACTGTCCATCCCATAGTGTCAGGGCTGCTAAGTGACACCGTTTGAGCCGAATGTCATTCCAAAAATACTTTATATTTGTCTTTCCCTTGATTTAACAAAAAATAAATCAGGTGTATTTAAAAAAACACACAATTAGCATTTTTTTCTACGTCACATATGGTGTATGGGTTTACAAAAAATGATACTGAAATATGTGCACTGAATACATGTCATATATTGTGCCATAATTAAATATCTAAATAAGACCCTAGTTCCATTACTTTTCTCAGTATGAACATATACAACAGAAAGAAAGTAAAAACGAAAAATGGAAAGAAAGAAAGAACAAAATGAATCATGCTGACTGTCTGTGGGTCTAGCAGCTCTCTATAGAAAGACCCCCCCTACACACACACACACACACACACACACACACACACACACACACACACACACACACACACACACACACACACACACACACACACACACACACACACACACACAGACAGACAGACAGACAGACAGACAGACAGACAGACAGACAGACAGACAGACAGACAGACAGACAGACAGACAGACAGACAGACACACACACTCTCTCTCTCTCGCGCGCGCGCGCTCTCTCTCTCTCTCTCTCTCTCTCTCTCTCTCTCTCTCTCTCTCTCTCTCTCTCTCTACCCCACTAATCGCATGGGAAAGCTTTGGAAAACTCCACCCATGCTTTATTATCATTCGAAAAGTGAAAATAACAGCGGTCACGTGTCCGGTTTTGTTTAAGGCCACATCAGGCTAATATTCATATTCCATATTTCAAATGAATACAGAGTGAATTAACCTGAGTAGTGCACAGGAAAAGTGAATGCATGTTTTTTTAATGCGTAAAAGTTCTGCTGCTTGCATTATAAGGCATAACAGAGTGTGTGTACACTACACACACACACACACACACACACACACACACACACACACACACACACACACACACACACACACACACACACACACACACACACACACACACACACACACACACACACACACACACACACACACACACACACACACACACCCCCACACACACACACACACACACACGTATACACACACACACACACACACACACACACACACACACACACACACACACACACACACACACTTGCAGCCACTGACGAGTTTCTGTGTTGTCCGCAGAAGATTTTCGGTGCAGAGGTGCGCTCGGTGCCACCTGGGGATCTCGGCCTCGGAGATGGTGATGCGGGCCCGGGACCTCGTGTACCACCTCAACTGCTTCACGTGCACCACCTGCAGCAAGATGCTCACCACCGGGGACCACTTTGGCATGAAGGACAGTCTGGTGTACTGTCGGCTGCACTTTGAGACTCTCATCCAGGGAGAATATCAGACTCATTTTAACCATGCAGACGTTGTCCCGCACAAAGGCCTGGGCCCGGCCAACACTCTCGGACTATCCTACTTCAACGGCGTGGGCTCGGTGCAGAAGGGCCGGCCCCGGAAGAGGAAGAGCCCCGGGCCGGGGGCCGAGCTGGCGGCTTATAACGCAGGTAGGAGCATTTATAAAGCATGTTGCGAAAGAAAGCTGGGTCATTTAAAGCAATACAGACTGCTTTCATCAATGTATATCATTGATTTATTTTTGGTTCTTAATTTTTTTTATGCGATCGTGCAAAATATTAAAAATATATATCATCGCTGCCTATTGTAAATTAAAGGTCTCTCTCGGATCAAACCCGTTATTATGAAAGCTCTCCGGAACATTCCTGCATGTCGGGTCTGCGCCCTGCTTGTTGTCGGCTTTTTGTGGAAAAGTTGACATGTGTTTTTTTATAACCTGCAATTACATATCTCTTAAATATGTATATATTCGTATCATAATCTAAGCACACAACAGTTCTGAACACGCCTTGTGTCACTTTCATTCAGTGAGGCAATGTGCTAAATAATGACTTTATAGCGAAACTGTTCCACATTTCTTTAAAGTTCTATAGAAGTTAGTTTTGGTTTTGTCAGGAGCTGTGTGTTGTGTTCAGGACCTTCACATTACTATAGTCTGCAGTTGCAGTGAGCTGATGCTTTCTGTCAGAATGTCCATGTGGAGGCCAAGCATTGTGCATGAATAAACCTGAACACTGACTGCACAAAGACAAGAGCATGCAGGCCAGGAAGGAGCAAATAGGCCTCCATAGAGAAGAAGGACAAATCAATTGTTAAATGGTGGGAAAAGGGATGTACAGTCTAACGTTTTTTAATACAAAAATAGCAGATATACTAACAGTTTGAAGTTCCACGTGTCAGATATGTGGATTACACTTTTCAAACGGCTTCATTTAGATTTCAGTAGGTCTACAATCTGCAGCAGTCTAAGGTTTGTAACATCTCTGACTGTTGTAAATGATCATCTTAAAAATGATTATGTTTAATGCTTAGTCATGTTTCATTTAATGCGATCTGTGATAAAGAAAAACGTTTTTGGATGCTCTGGCTTTTGCTTTGGCCCTTATTCACTTGTCAGATTACATCGACATCTACAGACCTCCCCCCCACGCAACACACACACACACACACACACACACACACACACACACACACACACACACACACACACACACACACACACACACACACACACACACACACACACACACACACACACACACACACACACACACACACACACACACACACACACACACACACACACACACACACACACACACCTGGGGCAGGGTCAGCCTTGGTATGTTCCAGAGAAATCAGTGTGATGTGAAGAGTTATTCACCGGAATAGAGAGCAGGAAACTTCCTGAAGGTAGAACTGTCTGGTTGGGTCTCATTTTTAATTATTGAGTTAGTAAATCTTCCTATTACTAGTTTAAAAAGAAAGTTGATTACAATCCCATCCAGTATATTTAGTTAATAAATCTTCATCTTTTTCATTTTGACAGTCTTGGTTGATTTACAGTAAATAAGTTGCTCCCGTGTAAATAATCACCCCCCCCCACACTAGTTTTCACTGGAAGACTTATTTTTACTGTGTTTTCTACCTGAGCCAACACATCACTTTCTTTATTTTAAGATGCTGCCACTTATAATCATTATAATTAAAGATAAAAGTAAACTGCTCGAAAACAAGTCAAATGTTTCCACCTATCAGTGTTGGACTTTGCTTTAAGAAAATAGTTTGTTCTGAAATTATAAGAACAACATATTTCATCAGGAAGGTAACAAGGAGAAAGGAAGCCTAGTTTCAGAGCATTGTTTGTTTTTGGTAAATACACTGAAGAGAAATCCTGTGAAGAGAGTCAGGAGAGGGAGAAGTGCGCCCTCTTCTGTTTCAGACCAGAAACAACACGAGCTTCCCCTGAGCCAGGACTGAGAACACGTGGAGTCCTGAAGCTCTGAGGAAACATTGCGAAAAGTGTGTGTGTGTGTGTGCGCAGCATCTTAACAAAAAGCAGCCTGTATCCTGTTTGTGTGCTCACACACACACACACACACACACACACACACACACACACACACACACACACACACACACACACACACACACACACACACACACACACACACACACACACACACACACACACACACACACACACACACACACACACACACACACACACACACACACACACACACACACACACAGGATACAGGCTGCTTTTTGTTAAGATGCTGCGGCATATGCTTTGGCCGGAAAGCAGCATTTGTTCGGCCTGGTGTGTACGGACTAATTAAGTGAAGTGTTATTCTGATGATTTCACTCACTTCATATTCATCATTTGCATTCTGATATTGAACACGAACTGTTATGCATGCAGCAACACTTTGTATATTGCCAAGAAATCTGCAAACTGGGACAAATACATGTGTGTTGTTGTTGTGTGTGTGTGTGTGTGTGTGTGTGTGTGTGTGTGTGTGTGTGTGTGTGTGTGTGTGTGTGTGTTTGTCTGTGTGTGTTTGTCTCTGTGTGTGTGTGTGTGTGTGTGTGTGTGTGTGTGTGTGTGTGTGTGTGTGTGTGTGTGTGTGCATGTGTGTGTGTGTGTGTGCGTGCGTGTGTGTGTGTGTGTGTGTGTGTGTGTGTGTGTGTGTGTGTGTGTGTGTGTTGTGTGTTTGCTGAAGCCAGTCTCCCACCTCCTACCAGGACAGAAAGACATGTAGAGACAGACAGACAGATTTGACAGCCTCAGTTCAAACTTTTCTTTCTTTCTTCATAAATCATTTTCTCCACTCCTCAAACTCAACATTAAGTGTATATTACATATAATGTTGCATTTCTTACTATTCTTGCTCATAGTTGTGGTTTCCTAAGAGTTTATGATCACATATTTTTGGGTTTTTGAGGTTTGAAAAGAAAAATATAATTCTTATACAATGAATTTCCAGATGGTCTGTGCTTAAAAAATTAGCAGGCTTTCATTACTGGGCTCATGGAAATATTAGGAGCTAAATAGTGTGTCACTTAAAGAGGAGAGCCTACAGTGTTCCATACAAACAGCCAATCAGAAGTGAGGGATTGAACACGTCTCAATAATGATGGTTGTGATTGAATCTGTGTCTAACCCGCTGTCCTTTCCTGTCGCAGCCCTCAGTTGTAACGAGAACGACGGCGAGTCCATGGACCGGGACTCCCAGTACAGCTCCAGCCAGAAGACCAAGCGCATGAGGACGTCCTTCAAGCACCACCAGCTGAGGACCATGAAGTCCTACTTCGCCATCAACCACAACCCAGACGCCAAGGACCTGAAGCAGCTGGCCCAGAAGACCGGCCTCACCAAGAGGGTCCTTCAGGTACCCACAGCTATACTGTCCTCCACTGTCTTTGTCTGTCCTCCACTGTACTATACTGTCCTCCACTGTCTTCTTCTGTCCTCCACTGTACTATACTGTCCTTAACCGTCCTTATCTGTCATCAGTTCTTTATTGTCTTTCACTTTCCTGCACCATCCTTTAAGGTCTGTGTCTGTTCTTTTCTGTCATTTTCTGTGCCTTTCTGTCCTTCACTGTCCTCCACTGTCCTTTTCAGTCTTTTTCTGTCCTTTACTGTATTATACTCAATGGTGTAGGAGACAAATGCTATCAGGGGTTAAAGAGCTTCTCTTGTTTTCTGCACATCAAGCTTCTTCCAAATGTAAACTAAAGAAGTGAGGTTTTACTGGAAGGAGCCCGCTGCTTATTTTAAGATGTTTCTATTCCGGTGAAATTCTTGGAAAGAAAACTGCAAACAAGCTGAACAAGATCAGAAAGAAGCCTTTTTTCTCACTTAGATTAAAACATTTAAGAAATTATTTTTAAAAGCTGCATAAAAAAGAATCAGAGATTCTAATTACCTCAAGCAACGATAAACATTACAACATTCAATGCATGTTTTTATAGATTGCAAAGTTACCTCTGAAAAGAAAGCCATAAAACAAATGTGATGTAGTATTTCAGTGGAAGATATGATGTTATGTTGAGTACTGAGAGATGAAAAACAAAAACCTCTGTAGTACACACAAAGAGAGAGGAAGCACAACACAGCGTTTGATTTCCACAAAAGACGACAGCAAATTATCTGGGGGACTGAGAAGAATAAAACTGAGACAAAAAGGTTTCTAAATCAAATTCTTTCTGAGGAGGAAAAAAATCCTCCCGCTGCTTTAATTAACGCTTGCAGAAAACAAAGCAGTCGTTTTGCTTTGATGCATTCCAGTTTTCACGCCTGTTATTCCAGCGGAAGCCGTTTCCCATGGCTCCGTCATGATTCCAGCACTAACACTGCTACACTGCAGACTCAGATTCTCATTTTCAGTATTGAAAAAGAGAGCAAAGATTTTTTGTGTATTAAAATAGTATAACATTAACAGCAGGGACAATGAGGAGCAGGATACGTGTTTCAAAAGTGTGCTGCAGGGCCTTTTTAACGAGAGTAATGACTGAAATCATAGCTGCTTTTATCCCTATACACACACACTATAGACAGGTCAATTATTATCTTTTACACTATCATCTAAAGCAGGAAGCCAAGGCTCTACTTTCATGAGCAAACATGAAAGAAAAGTGTATTTCTGTGGCTACCACTGGCTTTGACTGGAGAGAAAGGCTTTTATGAGTTTTTCACACAGAGTTGTGTTTTTAAGTGTTCTTTTATCCTTGACTCTAATTCGCAAACACACTTTTTAAAGGCACGAGGAGATGCTCATCCGTGTGTGTTGTGCTGCAGTGTGGCGAGTTAATATAAGTCTACTTGTGTTTCTGCAACATCAAAAATTATTCTTTGCAGTTTTGCTGCAAAAAGTCCATCAAACTAAAAACAGCAGCAGGATGTGTCAGATTTGGTGAGGGCTTGGTTACATTTAGACTCAAAACGTCTGGGTTTTTGTTAGGGAAATAGCTTCTGTTGAGCTGCTAATTGATGCACTGTGTTAACCAGAATCAGAATACCTTTATTTATGAGGGGACATTGACATTGTTACAGCAGAAAAGAGCCAAAGACAGCTTAATGTCCATCGATTTCAGCATAGTTTGAAACATTTGATTACACAGATTCTGAATTACCTCTAGTTGTGTGAATTATATAAATGTACACTATTTTATATTTTATTTATATTTATATATATTTTATATTTATTCATTTCCTGGTTTATAATCCCGGACCTTGCACGGAACAAAGAAAGACAAAGAAATTATACATGTGAAAATATGTCTGTGTTGTAAGGACACTAGTTCTAGAAGGAGATGCTACATCCGAAATGTTTAAACTGTCCTTTATACTGATGATGAGATCCATAAATGGTGAAGACCTATGTCTAAAAACGTTGAACCTATTATTTTTTATTGAAACTTAATATTATTGCTTTTAACTAAACCAATATTATTATATGAAATATGTTGACATCATACATTTAATTAAAGTCAACGTTTCAGTTGTTTCAGTGTAGATGGATAAAACAGATAACATTAGGGATACAACAAATATATTTGTTTGTGTAATGTAAAGCTGACCCGTTGGTAATGATTAAATATGAGGGTCTTCAGGTGGTCCGTTCCTATAGTAACAGGATGATGTTGTTCCTGCAGGTCTGGTTCCAGAACGCCCGGGCCAAGTTCAGGAGGAACCTGCTGCGGCAGGAGAGCACGGGGGGGGACAAGGCCTCGGACGGCTCCACGCTGCCGGGGGGGACGCCGTCGGGCCCGGCCTCAGATATCTCCAACGCCTCCATGAGCCCCTCCAGCACCCCCACCACCCTCACAGACTTGACCAACCCAACCATGTCCACCGTCACCTCAGTGCTCAGCTCCGTGCCGGGCGGCATGGACGTCCACGAGTGCCGGAGCCCGTCACAGACCACGCTGACCAGCCTCTTCTGATGCCCTCCCCTCCCCCTCTCAACTCTGCTCCTCCCTACTGGATCTAAAACTAAGAACTGTTGACTCCTTCCAACATTACATGGATTAGAGAAGAGAAGGTAACGGAAACATGAAAAAAGAAATCATTTCGCTCTGAGCCCATTAGAGACTATTTGCATAGTGAGGCGGCCGGGCCTCATACAGATGGAGCAGTTGTTGTTATTTTGATGTTGTTGTCTTGTCGAGAACTGAGGAGACTTGATTTGCATTTTTCAATGTTTACAGAAAGAGACTGCGGGAAAAAAGAAACTGCTTAATTTTTAATTCATTCATTTTTTCCAGCACAGTATTTATGTTGTTGTTCAAGAGTCACTGTTAGAAAGGATTGTAAAATATTCTTTTTTTGAAAATCTGAGATTAAACACAGGTTACAATATTCTACGACTGCCCCGTGCCTTACAGTCCACTTCATCTCAAACAGCATCACACAAAATGATTGCACTGCAAGAGAGTCATGACCTCCATTTGTACATGTGTGTGTGCCTGTGTGTCTGCATGTGTGTATTTTACATACAGTGATACGCAGTGTGCAGCGCTTTCATTTCTAAAGCTCCATTCAGTGGTTAGGTCTGATGAGAGCTGGGCAAACGAATGATTCTCCTCGTCATGTTTTTACCTCTCTTTCTCACTTTGTCAAAAACAGGATTCAAGCAGAGCTACACGAGGATGCTATGTTTGAAAAGCAATTATTATTGAATCATTTAAGTTGAATGCACTTTTAGAATTGGCAAACTGGGACACAGGTCACATACAGAACTGAGACGGGGGAAATAAGTGGATTATCTCACATCACATTTTCTTAGACTAAAACTTATCATTTTGTTTATAATACAACACATTTACTGTGAAAATCCTGACACTGGTGGCACTGATCAGATCCTGACTGAGCTCTCACAATTATACAAACATCCCTGCTGATCCTACTTTTCTTTTTCCATGATGTGATAAACAAACTACATTTTTTGGTGCTCTTTTAGTCTTCCGGTCACTCAGTATTCACCCTCACACACTGATCAGCGTCATAGAAGGTGTGAAGACACTCACAAGCGATCAGGGTTCATTCTCTTGCCGGTCTTCCCGTCAGTGGACGAGCGGCTCCGGAGCTGCAGCTGCCTCTCAGTGTACACACAGTACTACTACACACAGTACTACACACAGTAATACACACAGTATTGTATACTGTCAACGTTTCAGTATTTTTCAGTGTATGCTTTTGTGATTCCTCCAGAGCTCATAGTGGAAGTTCAGACACTGAGAGGTCGGGGTTCAGATATATGTAAATGCATACTGATTAACATAGCTGACATCTCTCAGTATACATTTTGGCTTCTTGTTTCTTGACATTTGCATTGTTACTCATAACCATTCACTTGCATTTTGCTCATTAAGCTTGTTATAAGTTTGTTTCTGGATGGAAAGACCTGACCTGAGTATAGTGAAAAAATTAGGGTGTCATTCTCTGGGATGGCCTACCGGGCACAAAACCTGGTGGTATTATTGTCTGTTTTCCATCTTCACCTAAGTTTAATAATGAGGGTGCAGTTTTCAACTAATCGCTATCACATTTGTGAGAAACTAAATGCAAAGAGAGAATCTGGAGAGAATCAGCGAGTCTGGCAGGATACATCTGTGTTCTATTAGTATTATAGGGGGCTTTATGTATACATTCCAAGGTGTCCAATGTCTCATAATCTGCCCATACTCTGTAATCAGTGAAAATTATTAATAATTAATATGGGAAATGTAGGAAAATAATTCCAATTTCGAAGTAAACAAATAAGATTCAGGTTTTTGGGTACACCAAATTTGAATGAAAAGGACTTCTGAGATGACGTATGAAGTAAGATTACAATTTGTTTCGATTAATTAATTAATTAATTAAGTATGACACTATATTATTGTTGCCCTTATATAAACAGGACTTCATCATGTTCAGATATCAAAGTTAATACTTATTATGCAGACTGACCCGACCTCTGCCGGAAAACCATGCTTTAAAACTTTAAAAAACACAAAAAAAACGAACGTGAAAGTACAAATGTACATGTCATGCATCAAATCAGAAGTGTGTGTGTGTGTGTGTGTGTGTGTGTGTGTGTGTGTGTGTGTGTGTGTGTGTGTTTGTGTGTGTGTGTGTGTGTGTGTGTGTGTGTGTGTCTGTGTTTGAAAGAGTGTGTGAGTGTGTGTGTGTGTGTGTGTGTGTGTGTGTGTGTGTGTGTGTGTGTGTGTGTGCGTGTGTGTGTGTGTGTGTATGTGCACTGCTGCAACCTCCTGTCTCTGCATATTATGTCTGATTATATCATTTCATGAGGACCGTTCATTGAACCCTTCTTACCGAATGTGGCATTAAAATAGAAGAAATCCCTCACCGTTAAGCTACCAGCCTGTTTTCCAGGTCTCAGGCTCGAAAACAACATTCCCAGAACAATTGACTATAACTTCCCTTCTAAAATGGGTAAATTAATCATCTTTTTTCTCAAAGTAATGATAAACCTGTGAGTTGGATGTAGAAAAGTCAGAATCAATATAGAATGTTTTTATTTTAAAGTAAATTCAGATTGAACATAGTAAAAATGTAAATTATAGTGTCCGTCCAAAAAAAACAAAACATTACTTACAGTGAAAACCACCCTTGAATGATGGGATAGTAGACTAAAAGCTTTAAGAATCCGAACTATAACATATACTAACGCTGTATAAAGATTGATGCAAAACAAGTGACATTCGACCTTTTTAGAGAGGTTTAGCAAAAGAAAAACACTTCTGGGGTCATTTGGGTGCATTTTCCATATCTCCGGCCCCCCTCGGTCGATTTTGATGATTGACACCTCTTTTGAACCGTTAGAGCCAATGGAATCGAGGGGAAGTTTCTATCCTATAAATCCATCTAAACATTACCCATCTAAAAATTACCTATTGGTGAATGAGTGATGCATAGCCAGAATGCCCAATACCAGAAGCTGTCATACACTCTCGTAGCAGCTAATATGAAATCTCCGTTATTGACATAAAAATAGAATGATGGATTATCAGTAATCATTTCAAAGTGACACAGACACATTGGATTAACCTTCAGCAGCGGTTTTATCGTTTTAATGCCATTGAAGACCACTTTTGATCAGAAGCAGCAAAAGGCATGGGCGCGGGAAGGGGGGTGCTGAGGGCGCTGCAGCACCCCCTAGCGGCAGGCAGGGGGTGCGGAGCTCCCCTGTCTGAATTATTATTTGACGGTTATTGCTGCTCCCGCTGTGCATAATCTGTGTAATATGTTGCCAATAAATTCCACATTGTTGGTAAAATGATATTTTGGCCTGCCCCGAATGTTTTTTCTGTAGCCCCGGACAATTCTACCTCAATAATATAATACATTAACTGTGCTTTACGTGAACCTCATCAAGACACTAGAAAGGACGGCAGAACTGTAATTTCCCGTGTTCAGTGAATGCAACAGAGGCAAGACACCAGACCAATCAGAGAGTTGGATGGAAATAAAAGTGTGCTTGTGTCATTCAAGCTCGCGGCTCTGTGTGTGTGCGGAAATAGCGCATTTAGTGTGTGTGAGAGAGGGGGGGAGAGAGAGAGGGACCGGTGCCAGCAGCAGGGACCGTGTTGTTAGCATCTGGTTAGCTAGCTGCACTAACGGACATACGGAGCTGTTTGTTCCACAACAAGCTGGAGGAGAGCTCTCCTCTCAGACTGAGAGGCTCAGGTGAGCTAAAGGACTCTGAGTGTTTAGATAGTTAACTTTAGTCTAAGTTATCTCAGTGGGTCTCAAACGGTTTGGTCAAAAATTATTCAAAATATTATTTCCGCGGCACACCTTCATATGATCATTATAGTTATAAAAAAAATAAAAGAATAAAGGAAAAACAATTATGAAATACTATGGCAGTAAAACAAGAATACAGTTTGAAAGGGGAGTGATTTGTAAAATATCCATAAAGAAAAAGAACATTTGCTTACAGTTGTGTTTCATCTGGGTGTTGAGAGATGTATCCATCGATCTCTTAATGTTGCTCTCAAAGGGCTCCAGATTGATGCTTTTAACTTCAATATTTAAAAAAAATCTTCCCGGGGGAGCATCCCCCCGGACCCCCCTAGAGGAGGTGAGGTCCGCTCCCCACTCGTAAAAAATAGCACTTTACCCCTGCCTATATGCCGTGAGCTGATTATCGAGCCTTCATTGTAACAGTCGCGGGTTTACTGTGTGTTTGCGTGTGGGGAGTTTTTTTGTGCGTGCTCTATAGTGCCCGTAATAGTGTTCACTGGAGTCCAGCACCTCAGCACCCCCACTCAAAATACCTTCCCGCGCCTCTGGCAAAAGGTAAGACAAATTGGCCGTTTTTTGCTACCTAAAGCTACGTTGTGTGATGCCTGGTTTTGCTTCCCATGTCACGGGTTCTGATCAATTGTTTGTGCAGATCTGATAAGTAATAACGGTATTTTACCGTGAGTTCTGTGCTAAGTGCGTTAGCATTTTTTTGCTCAGGGCTAATTCAGAGCCTTTGTTATTACCTTTTTGTTTCGTTTAGCTAAAAATGGTTAATATTGTCTGAAAGCTGAGTTTCTTCCCGTTAAGTGAGTATGACACATTCATAGTTTGTTAAATGTTAAGAAGCCCTCAGACGCTGTTTCTTGCAACCAGTTAAGTCATTGCCATTTCTACTGATCGTAATTCCATTGTTGAGGTCTACTAAAATAGATTTATACTGTGTAATTTTCCAAACTCACATTGGTTTCTCATACAGCATCTCTGTATATTATGTGTATTCACTCTCTGTCCTAAACAGCTTGTTGGAGCTCCTGCTCAGATTTTACATCGTGTGTGTGTGTGCGTGTGTGTGTGTGTGTGTGTGTGTGTGTGTGTGTGTGTGTGTGTGTGTGTGTGTGTGTGTGTGTGTGTGTGTGTGTGTGTGTGTGTGTGTGTGTGTGTGTGTGTGTGTGTGTGTGTGTGTGTGTGTGTGTGTGTGTGTGTGTGTGTGTGTGTGTGTGTAGCCCTCACTCCAGGAAATCAATCAGGTCAACCTAAAATATGGATGCCTTGGTCGAGCCTGGCTGAAACTGCATATCACTGTGAGGACAAAACATACTGCAGTTCCAGTTACACATTTGTGTTATAAAAAAGAAAATTGGCTGCTTGCTCCACGTTAATGTGTAATGCAAATTTTATCCAGTTCTTACAAGGAGACAAAGAGCGTCACAGAGAAATACACAACTCATAACTGAAAACCTGCTCCATGGCAATAGATGATTATCTTATTATTTTTCCTATAAATTCTTATTCTAAGGACAATAGACGGTGTATTATTGATTTTCCAGGGCAGACTGGAAGGCTTCCACAGCTTCACATCATTACATTGTTTTGTCTCAGAAGTGGTTGAATGCTGTCACAGCGGCCAGTTTGTCTGCTGGTTTATATGAGCATCATGGCAGCCATCAACCTTCACTTTTTATTATAGAAAATAAAAACATTTATAGTTAATGTAAACATTTTCTAGGGTTTTTTACTTTATCTTCTCTGATATCACTGATGTTCAATATTTTCTCTAAATCTCAACCAGGTTTTGTAATCAACATGATTACAGGATTATTCTTCTGTAATTTCCAATGTCAAGAATGCCACATTCCACTTCAGCTTCAGAAAAGTGAGGATTCATTTAGTTATACAATTTAAATAAGCCTATGGAAATCTGAATTACATTTTTTACTTTTTCTGACATTTGATAACCAGAAACAGGAAGAAAAAATAATAATCAAGAACATCACAAAATAATCTATAATAATGGAAGAAGTCATTTGAAGTTGTATTTTAAAACTGATATTACTTGTGTAACCTGTATATCTTCCTCTGTAACAAACAGCTCTATCAAATTAGTGAGCCACACTGTGGCACTGCTGATATATTCCCCCATTACCATGAACAGACTGAGGCCCAATTCCAAACCACACCCTACCCACTCCCACTCCGTGACGGAATGAACTCCGTGGAGTGACACATGAGGCTCCCTCCTGTCAGATGGAGGGAGTAAATACAGCGGCAAGCTTTGGGACAAACTCCCCTCTCTCCGGCAGAAACAGGAAATGCCGTAACTGTATGTAACAACGGTTTCAAATCAGCTTCTCTTTGACAAAAATAAAAAATGAATAACTAAAATAAAACTCCAAACATCTCTAATTGTGCTCTTTTAGTTTTAAACCTGATATTTATAAGCTTCTTAGTTTGTGCAACAGTCTGTACATATACACAACTTTATATAGAATGCACACATTTACCTTTTTTAAACTAAACACAGGTATACGATCCTAAAAGTAAAAAATAATATGAGGTTATCATAAGGTTGTTAACATCGCAATTTATCAGTGGATGTTTGCTGGAACTATACTTGTAAACTGGCTAGAGCAGTGGTTCCCAAAGTGTGGGGCGTGCACCCCCTGGGGGGCACAGAGGCATGACAGGGGGGCGCGAGAGACCAGGAGGAAAAATGGTTATTTAAAAAAAAAAAAAAAAAATCATAATTTGAAAAATTATTGATTCAAAAATAATATGATACAGTACAGTACTATTACGTCTGGGTCTCTGTGTTTCATTCAAGCTGGGCTCTGTGTGTGTGTGAAACGAGCCATTTTGTGTGCGTGCGCGAGCGAGAGAGAGAGAGCACACCGGAGATCTAGTTGTTGGCTTCTGGTGCTAGCGAGCTACGCTAACGGATATAAGGAGTTTGTTCAACAACAAAGTGGAGGAGAGTCCTCTCCTGTCAGACTGAGAGCCTCAGTGAACTAAAGGACTCTCTCAGTGTTATCTCAGTGGGTCTCAAACGTTTTGATCACCATTAATGTAAACAATTATTTCCGAGGCACACATTTATATGATCATTATAGTTATACAAAAATAAGAGAATAAATGAAAAACAGGTATGAAATACTATATGACGGTAAAAAAAAGAATACAGTTTAAAAGGGTGATTTGTAAAATATCCATAAAGAAAAAGTAAATCTGTTGACAGTTCTGTTTCAAATGGGTGTTGAGAGAGGTATCCATAGATCTCTTCATTTTTTTCTCAAAGTGCACCAGGTTGATGCATCATTGATCATGCTTCAATATTTAAAAATAAATCTTCCCGGACGAGCTTGCCCCCGGACCCCCCTATGTTCCACAAACCACCTATAAAAATAGCACTTTACCCCTGCTTACACCTATATGCCGTGAGCTGATTATCGAGCCTTCATTGTAACAGTTGTGGGTACACTGTGTATATGCGTGGGGATTGTTGCAGTAGAAAATTCAACTGTAGCGACCGGTACATTAATGGGAAACCCTAAATGTTTGAGCACCCTCTATGAAACGCCAAGCTACCCCACAGCACCCCCAAAATAAATCTTTGGCGCCGCCACTGAGCCTGACTTGTGTTAGGGGGGCCCGACTTTTTTTTTCTCCAAAGGGGGGGCCTGACAGAAAAAGTTTGGGAACCACTGGGCTAGAGCAGGGGTTACCAAACTTTGCCATGCCAAGGACCCCCATATAGCATTATCGTCTGACGGGGACCCCCCTGCAATTAAAAAAAAAATGATGTGTAAATTATGGAAAGTATTACAAATGAGTCATACAGCTTAATACATTTTCTTAATATATATTTGTATTAATAATTAATAATCAGTTATTCTTCTAAACATATTTTGTATGTATCTTTTTTTGTCATTCATTACATTCATTGTGTCTTCTGTTATAAACATTCTTACAATATTAAACAGTAATATCAACAGCAAACATATTTTTAAAGGGATTTCTGTCTTTATAATATTATATAATCTTGAACAGTAATATGAACAATTAACATATATTTTTAGCATTTTTGAAAGCTACTTATGCCTTAATAATATTATATATAATATTCAACAGTAATATTAACAATAAACATATGTATATTCATATATATAAACAACAATATTTGCTACATCTGTGCTCTCATCCAGCTGCAGAGCGAAATATTCACTAGCTCTCACTTACTCCAAAAGTTGAGCAGATACTCAGTTTCACTCTCAGTAGCGGCAGCTTGATTCTGATTGGCTTGAAGGGCGGTCGTGCGATTTAAAAACAAAAAAATAAAATGAAATATTAATAAATAAAAAGTATTAAAAGATTGGCATCAAAGGACACATAGATTGATAGATATGCAGTTATTAATATCTAAATCAAAAATAAATAAAATGTAACTTTAAAAAAAGAAAAAAAATCCCCTTTCCCTCAAACTTTGCGTGACCCCCCTGGCGGCCCCCCAGGGGGTCGGGGCCCCCACTTTGAAAAACACTGGGCTACAGCATACGCAGTTGAGTTGCCCCGCCCCCGAGCTCCCACTCTCAGCTCACTAGAATGAATGGAGAGAGAACATAAATCTAGATTCGGCTTTTATTAGTGCATTTTACAACTTTAAGGACTTAATGATTCTAATAAGGGCTATAACATAGTTCATACTGGATAGTTTAAAAAAAATTATCCGCTGATTTACAGACGTCTCTTTCCCCATGTTAGTCAATGGGGAAAAGTAGTTTTGGGCCGGGTGACGTCACGGACTGATACGGAAGTTGCAGTAACGCCATTTGGACACAACGAATGTTGGGCACAGAGTCCGGCGCACTTCCTGGGGGCTTGATTTTCATACACACTAGCTCACTAGCGTAGATACACCCGCCATAGAAAATAGTCCCCAACAACTGGACTATTTCTTTCTGTTTGAGAAATGTTTTTCTTTCTTAAAAAATAAACTTAATATTTGTGTTTTTTTTTTAAAGATTGACATTATCAGCAGGAACCAATGGGCTTGTGGCTGAAAGGGAAGTCAGGAAGTTTTGAAAGACAGACATGATGTTAGTTTTGGCATTTACAATACTTATAACTGCTTGTATAACTCACTTGAGGTACTTTTCTTTAGTTACATTATTACCGAAACTCTACAATAGTGTTTATCTGATCACACTAAAAGCAACATCATGGCCAGTGTAGTACATTCACTAAATAAAGTAAAAATAATAAATTATAATAGTCAAATGAATGGAAACAGAGGCAGTTGCAATACAAATGTAAAAACATAAAATATGCTTGTGATAATCACATGCAGTCTAATAAAATACATTTAATCTTTGCAAAGTAAATCCAATTTGCAAAAAATTCAAATATGGAGCTATAAATCAACAACAAAAATATCAGTCATTGTAATGTTAATATCAGTTATGATTGCAGAAATTGGTCTTCCCAACCACCTCTTTTTTCTCTCAGTCTTCTCTTTAGTATCTTACTTATTCACAGGGAACTGGAGCCACATGCACATTTTGGCTATTTAGCTGGCACACTCCTTCAGATTGACGCACCACCACTTACAGCTACTTACAGACCAGCAGGAGGCTTCAGTTCCTGGATCACCAACATTACAAGCAACCAACAGTAAGTAGAGCAAAGGTCAACGTCGCACGCGCACACACACACACACGCACGCACGCACGCACGCACGCACACACACACACACTCTCCAGCCTGTCCTGTTATCCCAGCACAGCTCTCCCAGAGTGTGGGGGGGGGGGGGGTGCCCGGCAGGCTGGGTGCCGAGGGCTTTAGGTCTCATGTGAGGTGTCGGAGCCTGAGTGGAGAGGATTCCAAATACGTTGGCCAGATGTACCCACACACTCCTATAAAGTGGTGTGATGAAGGCTTTAATAGAGAGAGGCCAGTTTTAACAACGCATGACAGGCAATATAGCAACACTGGGCCCTGTTAAGTTCAATATGCAGGAACAGTGCCAAATCTCTTCTAAAAATGTTTTAGTTAACTGGGGGGTGGGGGTGGGGGGGGGAATCAGGGCACTACATACCTGCATGAAACATGTTATAAATCACAACAAGCTGTTCAATTAACATCTCATTCATTCATTTTTACTTATAGTTCAAGCAGTCGAATGATAAGTAAGCTTTTTTAACCTATCCGTTGATTTTAAGGTTAACAGTGATGTGATCAGCTATACAATAAATACTGGCCATCCAACATTCATACAGATAACCCACTTATGTTTCATTGCCAAGCATTTTGATTTGGTTTGGTTCAATTAGGGACATTGCACAAATTATTATGAGCCCTTTACTCAGAAGACGCAGAGATATTCACCATTTATTTGGTGAGCCATTATAGTAGAGAGCACAATGCTCTTTACAAGATTCACCACTCGTCCCCACCCACAAATGTTGTACATTCCCGTAGTTGGGGTTAAGTTTAGAATTACATACTGAGTTTTTTCTTCCTTTACAGTGCATTAACTCCTTTTTTAAGTCCACCTGTTTATTTCAGACATAATTAAAATTTGAAAGGAGGTGGCGTAATGAAACATATATATTTAGTGCCTTTCTTCTGGATGAGCTGTTGTTCCACTTTCACCCTTTAGAGGTGAGCTTATTCTGTCCGGGGGGGGGGGGGGGGAAACTTGAATGTAACATATAATCAAAATTAGCTGGATTCCTATTCCCATTCCCTTGGTCATTATGTGGCCATTTAGGCCTGCTTTAGCCCTTCGCCTTTCACCCTGAGGGCCTCTCCATCTCAGGGCTAGCAGCTAATTAGCATGAGGAGGCTGAGCTAACGCAGAGACGGCTCTCTCTGATCACATGAAATTAGAGTGATTAATTAGGCTTTGACACTCCGCCAAAGGTTCTCAATTTAGCGCTGTCACATCAATAAAAAAGGCATCTCCTCAGTCGCAAGCCGAAGCAACCTAAAGCAAAACGACGTGGGGGTATTACAAACAATTAAGACCAATTAGTGGGAGCAACCCTCCATGGGAAGACGTACATAAACACATGACAGAGCGCAGAAACTCATACCAATCAGGCCTGCTAAGACCGCTCTCTCCTCGCTGTCGTTTCAGATGTGTGGATCTTTGGGGTCTCTCCTCTTGTCTCACTCTCTGTGCCTGTATTCTTATTTTCTCCTCTGTGTGAATGGTGTTTCCTGGGTTTAGCTCTAGTGAGTCTGCAGTCTGTCCCCTTTCCAACCCTCCATGAAGGAGCTGTGTGGCTCAGATCTGTTTGGACACACCGGAAAGCTGCTTGTGTCTTCCTGAATCCATACTCCAAATGTTCCCAAACCATTTTTTATTTTGTCATCCTGGTTGTCTATACTTTGATTTTAAGAAGATGTTTAGGGTGTACACATGACATCTAACTGCACATTCCTCCACCCCTAGATAGGGCTCGCTACTGTGCTTCTGTTCTGTTCAAAATATACTTCGGGTGAGTTTTGCTTTAACTGAATCTTGTGTCAAACAAAGTGTGTCATATATTTTATAACATCTAGCAAAAAAAGAATTTTCTGTTACATTGAATGGTTACTCATGTAACCTCATGAAAGACGATACACGAAGTGAGGATACCCGGCCCGGAGGAAGCCCGGGGTCCCCTTCTGGAGCCAGGCCCAGAAGGAGGACTCGTCGGTGAGCGTCTGTGGTGGCCGGGCTTGCCACGAAGCCCGGCCGGGCACAGCCCGAAAAGGCAACGTGGGCAACACCTCCGCTTCTCCGTCCCGCGGGCCCCACTACCTACGGCAGGGGTACTCAAACGTTTTTGTTAAAGGTCCACTTGTGAATCTTATACAAGGTCAACGGTCCGGATCAATGCCAGTAAAGTCCCCCCCCCCCTCCCGGAGCGGAGCA
>NW_027639978.1:0-6000 GCF_949606895.1 Notothenia rossii | reverse complement strand
TTCTCTTCAAGTCAATGCCGCCAACTTCCATTACAGATTGATGCAAATTCTTCCACTTTAAGTAGCAGTCTCTGTGTGCCTTATTCTTCTCATGGGCCGGGAACTTATCCTACATATGACGCCACTTCACATCAGACATTTTATATCCATGTTGACTGTTCAGTACACTAAGGGAAGGTCTGTTTTGTTCATGGGAGAAAAGCACACATGGGAGGCAATCTGGTGCATTAGTGCTTTAGCTGTGAATCACCCGGTCTCTCTTCACCTTTTCTCTTCCATTGGCTGCCTTAATAAACTGCAAGTATTCTGGGAATGCCTTTCCTTCAGAATCCTGTAGCATGTGTTGGTCTTCATCTCTTGTTGTGGCCAATTTCCTAACTATAGTCTCCCTGTCCATATTAGTCATATTTGATGGCCACAAAGCATCAGGTCATTTGACAGAAGATTTTCTTCCACAGAATCTGTGTTGCATAACTTGTCATTTACAGCTTCCTCACTTTGTCTCTCTTTCCTCACTTTGTCTGTCTCTTTCCTCACTTTGTCTGTCTCTTTCCTCACTTTGTCTCTCTTTCCTCACTTTGTCTGTCTCTTTCCTCACTTTGTCTCTCTTTCCTCACTTTGTCTGTCTCTTTCCTCACTTTGTCTGTCTCTTTCCTCACTTTGTCTCTCTTTCCTCACTTTGTCTGTCTCTTTCCTCACTTTGTCTGTCTCTTTCCTCACTTTGTCTCTCTTTCCTCACTTTGTCTCTCTTTCCTCACTTTGTCTGTCTCTTTCCTCACTTTGTCTCTCTTTCCTCACTTTGTGTCTCTTTCCTCACTTTGTCTCTCTTTCCTCACTTTGTCTCTCTTTCCTCACTTTGTCTGTCTCTTTCCTCACTTTGTCTCTCTTTCCTCACTTTGTCTGTCTCTTTCCTCACTTTGTCTCTTTCCTCACTTTGTCTGTCTCTTTCCTCACTTTGTCTCTCTTTCCTCACTTTGTCTGTCTCTTTCCTCACTTTGTCTCTCTTTCCTCACTTTGTCTCTCTTTCCTCACTTTGTGTCTCTTTCCTCACTTTGTCTCTCTTTCCTCACTTTGTCTCTCTTTCCTCACTTTGTCTGTCTCTTTCCTCACTTTGTCTCTCTTTCCTCACTTTGTCTGTCTCTTTCCTCACTTTGTCTCTCTTTCCTCACTTTGTCTGTCTCTTTCCTCACTTTGTCTCTCTTTCCTCACTTTGTCTGTCTCTTTCCTCACTTTGTCTCTCTTTCCTCACTTTGTCTCTTTCCTCACTTTGTCTCTCTTTCCTCACTTTGTCTCTCTTTCCTCACTTTGTCTCTTTCCTCACTTTGTCTCTCTTTCCTCACTTTGTCTCTCTTTCCTCACTTTGTCTCTCTTTCCTCACTTTGTCTGTCTCTTTCCTCACTTTGTCTATCTTTCCTCACTTTGTCTCTCTTTCCTCACTTTGTCTCTCTTTCCTCACTTTGTCTCTCTTTCCTCACTTTGTCTCTCTCTTTCCTCACTTTGCCTCTTTCCTCACTTTGTCTGTCTCTTTCCTCACTTTGTCTCTCTTTCCTCACTTTGTCTCTCTTTCCTCACTTTGTCTCTTTCCTCACTTTGTCTGTCTCTTTCCTCACTTTGTCTCTCTTTCCTCACTTTGTCTGTCTCTTTCCTCACTTTGTCTCTTTCCTCACTTTGTCTGTCTCTTTCCTCACTTTGTCTCTCTTTCCTCACTTTGTCTCTTTCCTCACTTTGTCTCTCTTTCCTCACTTTGTCTCTCTTTCCTCACTTTGTCTGTCTCTTTCCTCACTTTGTCTCTCTTTCCTCACTTTGTCTCTCTTTCCTCACTTTGTCTCTCTTTCCTCACTTTGTCTGTCTCTTTCCTCACTTTGTCTCTCTTTCCTCACTTTGTCTGTCTCTTTCCTCACTTTGTCTCTCTTTCCTCACTTTGTCTGTCTCTTTCCTCACTTTGTCTCTCTTTCCTCACTTTGTCTCTCTTTCCTCACTTTGTCTCTCTTTCCTCACTTTGTCTCTCTTTCCTCACTTTGTCTGTCTCTTTCCTCACTTTGTCTCTTTCCTCACTTTGTCTGTCTCTTTCCTCACTTTGTCTGTCTCTTTCCTCACTTTGTCTCTCTTTCCTCACTTTGTCTCTTTCCTCACTTTGTCTCTCTTTCCTCACTTTGTCTCTTTCCTCACTTTGTCTCTCTCTTTCCTCACTTTGTCTGTCTCTTTCCTCACTTTGTCTCTCTTTCCTCACTTTGTCTCTCTCTTTCCTCACTTTGTCTCTCTTTCCTCACTTTGTCTCTCTTTCCTCACTTTGTCTGTCTCTTTCCTCACTTTGTCTGTCTCTTTCCTCACTTTGTCTGTCTCTTTCCTCACTTTGTCTCTCTTTCCTCACTTTGTCTCTCTCTTTCCTCACTTTGTCTCTCTTTCCTCACTTTGTCTGTCTCTTTCCTCACTTTGTCTCTCTTTCCTCACTTTGTCTGTCTCTTTCCTCACTTTGTCTCTCTTTCCTCACTTTGTCTCTCTCTTTCCTCACTTTGTCTGTCTCTTTCCTCACTTTGTCTCTCTTTCCTCACTTTGTCTCTCTTTCCTCACTTTGTCTCTCTTTCCTCACTTTGTCTGTCTCTTTCCTCACTTTGTCTCTCTTTCCTCACTTTGTCTCTCTTTCCTCACTTTGTCTGTCTCTTTCCTCACTTTGTCTCTCTTTCCTCACTTTGTCTCTCTTTCCTCACTTTGTCTGTCTCTTTCCTCACTTTGTCTGTCTCTTTCCTCACTTTGTCTGTCTCTTTCCTCACTTTGTCTCTCTTTCCTCACTTTGTCTCTCTCTTTCCTCACTTTGTCTCTCTTTCCTCACTTTGTCTCTCTTTCCTCACTTTGTCTCTCTTTCCTCACTTTGTCTGTCTCTTTCCTCACTTTGTCTGTCTTTCCTCACTTTGTCTCTCTTTCCTCACTTTGTCTCTCTTTCCTCACTTTGTCTCTCTTTCCTCACTTTGTCTCTCTCTTTCCTCACTTTGTCTCTCTTTCCTCACTTTGTTTCTCTTTCCTCACTTTGTCTCTCTTTCCTCACTTTGTCTCTCTTTCCTCACTTTGTCTCTCTTTCCTCACTTTGTCTCTCTTTCCTCACTTTGTCTCTCTTTCCTCACTTTGTCTGTCTCTTTCCTCACTTTGTCTCTCTTTCCTCACTTTGTCTCTCTTTCCTCACTTTGTCTGTCTCTTTCCTCACTTTGTCTGTCTCTTTCCTCACTTTGTCTCTCTTTCCTCACTTTGTCTGTCTCTTTCCTCACTTTGTCTCTCTTTCCTCACTTTGTCTCTCTTTCCTCACTTTGTCTCTCTTTCCTCACTTTGTCTGTCTCTTTCCTCTCTTTCCTCACTTTGTCTGTCTCTTTCCTCACTTTGTCTCTCTTTCCTCACTTTGTCTCTCTTTCCTCACTTTGTCTCTCTTTCCTCACTTTGTCTCTCTTTCCTCACTTTGTCTGTCTCTTTCCTCACTTTGTCTGTCTCTTTCCTCACTTTGTCTCTCTTTCCTCACTTTGTCTCTCTTTCCTCACTTTGTCTCTCTTTCCTCACTTTGTCTCTCTTTCCTCACTTTGTCTCTCTTTCCTCACTTTGTCTGTCTCTTTCCTCACTTTGTCTCTCTTTCCTCACTTTGTCTCTCTTTCCTCACTTTGTCTCTCTTTCCTCACTTTGTCTGTCTCTTTCCTCACTTTGTCTCTCTTTCCTCACTTTGTCTCTCTTTCCTCACTTTGTCTCTCTTTCCTCACTTTGTCTGTCTCTTTCCTCACTTTGTCTGTCTCTTTCCTCACTTTGTCTCTCTTTCCTCACTTTGTCTCTCTTTCCTCACTTTGTCTCTCTTTCCTCACTTTGTCTCTCTTTCCTCACTTTGTCTGTCTCTTTCCTCACTTTGTCTCTCTTTCCTCACTTTGTCTCTCTTTCCTCACTTTGTCTCTCTTTCCTCACTTTGTCTCTCTTTCCTCACTTTGTCTCTCTTTCCTCACTTTGTCTCTCTTTCCTCACTTTGTCTGTCTCTTTCCTCACTTTGTCTGTCTTTCCTCACTTTGTCTGTCTCTTTCCTCACTTTGTCTCTCTTTCCTCACTTTGTCTCTCTTTCCTCACTTTGTCTCTCTTTCCTCACTTTGTCTGTCTTTCCTCACTTTGTCTGTCTCTTTCCTCACTTTGTCTCTCTTTCCTCACTTTGTCTCTCTTTCCTCACTTTGTCTCTCTTTCCTCACTTTGTCTCTCTTTCCTCACTTTGTCTGTCTCTTTCCTCACTTTGTCTCTCTTTCCTCACTTTGTCTCTCTTTCCTCACTTTGTCTGTCTCTTTCCTCACTTTGTCTCTCTTTCCTCACTTTGTCTCTCTTTCCTCACTTTGTCTGTCTCTTTCCTCACTTTGTCTCTCTTTCCTCACTTTGTCTCTCTTTCCTCACTTTGTCTGTCTCTTTCCTCACTTTGTCTCTCTTTCCTCACTTTGTCGTCTCTTTCCTCACTTTGTCTCTCTTTCCTCACTTTGTCTCTCTTTCCTCACTTTGTCTCTCTTTCCTCACTTTGTCTCTCTTTCCTCACTTTGTCTGTCTCTTTCCTCACTTTGTCTGTCTCTTTCCTCACTTTGTCTCTCTTTCCTCACTTTGTCTCTCTTTCCTCACTTTGTCTCTCTTTCCTCACTTTGTCTCTCTTTCCTCACTTTGTCTGTCTCTTTCCTCACTTTGTCTCTCTTTCCTCACTTTGTCTGTCTCTTTCCTCACTTTGTCTCTCTTTCCTCACTTTGTCTCTCTTTCCTCACTTTGTCTGTCTCTTTCCTCACTTTGTCTCTCTTTCCTCACTTTGTCTGTCTCTTTCCTCACTTTGTCTGTCTCTTTCCTCACTTTGTCTCTCTTTCCTCACTTTGTCTGTCTCTTTCCTCACTTTGTCTCTCTTTCCTCACTTTGTCTCTCTTTCCTCACTTTGTGTCTCTTTCCTCACTTTGTCTGTCTCTTTCCTCACTTTGTCTCTCTTTCCTCACTTTGTGTCTCTTTCCTCACTTTGTCTCTCTTTCCTCACTTTGTCTCTCTCTTTCCTCACTTTGTCTCTCTCTTTCCTCACTTTGTCTGTCTCTTTCCTCACTTTGTCTCTCTTTCCTCACTTTGTCTCTCTTTCCTCACTTTGTCTCTCTTTCCTCACTTTGTCTGTCTCTTTCCTCACTTTGTCTCTCTCTTTCCTCACTTTGTCTGTCTCTTTCCTCACTTTGTCTGTCTCTTTCCTCACTTTGTCTGTCTCTTTCCTCACTTTGTCGTCTCTTTCCTCACTTTGTCTCTCTTCCTCACTTTGTCTCTCTTTCCTCACTTTGTCTCTCTTTCCTCACTTTGTCTCTCTCTTTCCTCACTTTGTCTGTCTCTTTCCTCACTTTGTCTCTCTTTCCTCACTTTGTGTCTCTTTCCTCACTTTGTCTCTCTTTCCTCACTTTGTCTCTCTCTTTCCCCTCACTTTGTCTCTCTCTTTCCTCACTTTGTCTGTCTCTTTCCTCACTTTGTCTCTCTTTCCTCACTTTGTCTCTCTTTCCTCACTTTGTCTCTCTTTCCTCACTTTGTCTGTCTCTTTCCTCACTTTGTCTGTCTCTTTCCTCACTTTGTCTCTCTCTTTCCTCACTTTGTCTGTCTCTTTCCTCACTTTGTCTCTCTCTTTCCTCACTTTGTCTCTCTTTCCTCACTTTGTCTCTCTTTCCTCACTTTGTCTGTCTCTTTCCTCACTTTGTCTCTCTTTCCTCACTTTGTCTGTCTCTTTCCTCACTTTGTCTCTCTTTCCTCACTTTGTCTGTCTCTTTCCTCACTTTGTCTCTCTTTCCTCACTTTGTCTCTCTTTCCTCACTTTGTCTGTCTCTTTCCTCACTTTGTCTCTCTTTCCTCACTTTGTCTGTCTCTTTCCTCACTTTGTCTCTCTTTCCTCACTTTGTCTCTCTTTCCTCACTTTGTCTCTCTTTCCTCACTTTGTCTGTCTCTTTCCTCACTTTGTCTGTCTCTTTCCTCACTTTGTCTCTCTTTCCTCACTTTGTC
>NW_027639979.1:0-2000 GCF_949606895.1 Notothenia rossii | reverse complement strand
CAAACGTTGCCCGGGTGGGAAACTTCACAGGTCCTTTGGCGACCTTCCAGGATCCCGCCTACTGCATAACAGAACAGAACCAGTTTACGACATGCTTTTCTTCACGCACTGATTACCTGATTCCGATCAGCTGTCTGGCCTCCGGCCGAGCCACTCCCTTCACTCCAGCAGCCAGCGCCCAAACCACACCCCGCTGCCACAGTCTGATTTAAGAGTTCATTATATTTCACATCATTAATCCAAATCTGTAAAGTAACTAAAGGTATTAAATAAATGTAGTGGAGTAAAAGTACACCTTTTACCTCTGAATTGTAGAGGAGTCGAAGAACAAAGTAACAAAACATTGAAATACTTAAAGTGGACCCATCATGCAATATTTTAATAATATATTGTAGGGCCATACCTATATAAGACATGTCTGCAAAGTTTTTTTTTCCAAAATACCAAACAGATCATGCATTTGAGCAATGCCTCAATTCGCTCTATTTGCTCTCTTTTTTCAGCCCTGTTTTTGCAAGGGCTGATTCTGTGAGAAGTCTTCTTCACTGCTTTTGTGACAGACTACAGCGCCACAGACAGGCCTGGTATATGTACTACAGCATCTCCAGCGCTTTCGAACGGCAATGGCCGGCCGTGGCTGTCTCCTCCTGATAGGTGGAGAGTTGCCCATATAGGCGGAGCTCCTCGTTTCTGACGTCAGAGGATTTTCAAATCTGGATCAGTCTGTATCAGATTACATTACATTACATTGTATTTAGCTGACGCTTTTATCCAAAGCGATTTACAATATGTGCGTTCGACCAACAAAGTACAAACTTGAAGAAAACAGAATCATATAAGTACATCAGGTTTCATAGAGCTAAAACATTTCAAGTGCTACTCAACTGGCTTTAGATAAGCCAGTCCTTTATTAGTATATAAGTGCTTTGTTAGTAATTCTATCGCTCGAAGTGGAGTCGAAAGAGATTAGTTTTCAGTCTGCGCCGGAAGATGTGTAAGCCTTCTGCTGTCCTGATGTCAATGGGGAGCTCATTCCGCCATTTTGGAGCCAGGATAGCAAACCCACGTGTTTTTGCTGATGGGAACTTGGGTCCCCCTCGCAGTGCGGGTGCAGCGAGCTGTTTGGCTGATGCAGAGCGGAGTGCACGTGCTGGGGTGTACGGTTTAACCATGTCCTGGATGTAGGAAGGGCCATATCCATTCACAGCATGGTACGCAAGTTCCATTGTCTTGAAGTGGATTCTAGCAGTTACTGGAAGCCAGTGAAGGGAGCAGAGGAGCGGCGTGGTGTGGGAGAATTTAGGAAGGTTGAAGACCAAACGAGCCGCTGCATTCTGGATCCGTTGCAGCCCCGTTTTTAGAGATTTGGGTATGGAGGAAAAGAGAGGGTTGTGTTTTCTAACACTTGGTGAGTTCCCTAACACACCGGGGACACATATTCATGTATAAAAGACGTACAAAAGTGCATTTTGCATGATAGGTCCCCTTTAAGTAAAGTTCAAGTATCTCAAAATTGTACCCAAGTATAGTACTTGAGTTTATGAACTTAGTTACTTTACACCAGTGGTTATAAAGATAGAAAGACTAAGCCTTGCACAGAGGCATTAAAATACATTTCCAAAATGATAAACAGTGCTGCCAAAATTACAAACTGACTGCTACACAATTAAAATAAATGCTTTTATATATTTATATTAGATGTGACTCTATGGCGTTTCTGTTATTATTAACACTGCTGCTTTAGTTGTTCTGACTGCTAAAATCTTCCTTTATTCCTCATTTTAAAGCCGAAATTCCGTGGGGTCGGGGGGCTCGGATCCTTGTCACCTTTTTCATACCTGATGAGTTTGCATCCCTGTCAATACAACTGCACTTGTTCAAGCACAACGAGACAAAATGTAGTAAGAAGTTCCCAGTTTTATCCAATGGAGCCTCAAACTTGGTTTGGTATTGCACCTGAATTGAAAGTGGTTTGTCCCTCTCAGATTTGTTTTAGACAC
>NW_027639980.1:10000-30785 GCF_949606895.1 Notothenia rossii | reverse complement strand
TTATTCTGTTATTCTGTTATTCTGTTATTCTGTTATTCTGTTATTCTGTTACTCTGTTATTCTGTTATTCTGTTATTCTGTTATTCTGTTATTCTGTTATTCTGTTATTCTGTTATTCTGTTATTCTGTTATTCTGTTACTCTGTTACTCTGTTACTCTGTTACTCTGTTATTCTGTTACTCTGTTACTCTGTTATTCTGTTATTCTCTGTTATTCTGTTATTCTGTTATTCTGTTATTCTGTTATTCTGTTATTCTGTTACTCTGTTACTCTGTTACTCTGTTATTCTGTTACTCTGTTACTCTGTTACTCTGTTACTCTGTTATTCTGTTACTCTGTTATTCTGTTACTCTGTTATTCTGTTATTCTGTTACTCTGTTACTCTGTTATTCTGTTATTCTGTTACTCTGTTATTCTGTTATTCTGTTATTCTGTTATTCTGTTATTCTGTTATTCTGTTATTCTGTTACTCTGTTATTCTGTTATTCTGTTATTTCTGTTATTCTGTTACTCTGTTATTCTGTTACTCTGTTACTCTGTTATTCTGTTATTCTGTTACTCTGTTATTCTGTTATTCTGTTATTCTGTTTTCTGTTATTCTGTTATTCTGTTATTCTGTTACTCTGTTACTTCTGTTACTTCTGTTTATTCTGTTATTCTGTTATTCTGTTATTCTGTTACTCTGTTACTCTGTTATTCTGTTATTCTGTTATCTGTATTCTGTTACTCTGTTATTCTGTTACTCTGTTATTCTGTTATTCTGTTATTCTGTTATTCTGTTATTCTGTTATCTGTTACTCTGTTATTCTGTTACTCTGTTATTCTGTTATTCTGTTATTCTGTTATTCTGTTATTCTGTTACTCTGTTATTCTGTTACTCTGTTATTCTGTTATTCTGTTATTCTGTTATTCTGTTATTCTGTTATTCTGTTACTCTGTTATCTGTTATTCTGTTATTCTGTTACTCTGTTATTCTGTTATTCTGTTATTCTGTTATTCTGTTATTCTGTTACTCTGGTTACTCTGTTACTCTGTTACTCTGTTATTCTGTTATTCTGTTATTCTGTTATTCTGTTATTCTGTTATTCTGTTACTCTGTTATTCTGTTATTCTGTTATTCTGTTATTCTGTTATTCTGTTACTCTGTTATTCTGTTACTCTGTTACTCTGTTATTCTGTTATTCTGTTACTCTGTTATTCTGTATTCTGTTATCTGTTATTTCTGTTTCTGTTATTCTGTTATTCTGTTACTCTGTTACTCTGTTATTCTGTTACTCTGTTACTCTGTTACTCTGTTATTCTGTTATTCTGTTACTCTGTTACTCTGTTATCTGTTACTCTGTTATTCTGTTACTCTGTTATTCTGTATTCTGTTATTCTGTTATTCTGTTATTCTGTTACTCTGTTATTCTGTTACTCTGTTATTCTGTTACTCTGTTATTCTGTTATTCTGTTATTCTGTTACTCTGTTATTCTGTTATTCTGTTACCTGTTCTGTTACTCTGTTACTCTGTTACTCTGTTATTCTGTTATTCTGTTACTCTGTTACTCTGTTATTCTGTTATCCTGTTACTCTGTTACTCTGTTATTCTGTTACTCTGTTATTCTGTTACTCTGTTATTCTGTTACTCTGTTATTCTGTTATTCTGTTATTCTGTTACTCTGTTACTCTGTTATTCTGTTACTCTGTTATTCTGTTACTCTGTTATTCTGTTACTTCTGTTACTCTGTTACTCTGTTATTCTGTTACTCTGTTATTCTGTTCTCTGTTATTCTGTTATTCTGTTATTCTGTTACTCTGTTACTCTGTTATTCTGTTATTCTGTTATTCTGTTACTCTGTTATTCTGTTATTCTGTTACTTCTGTTATTCTGTTACTCTGTTATTCTGTTACTCTGTTACTCTGTTATTCTGTTATTCTGTTACTCTGTTATTCTGTTATTCTGTTATTCTGTTATTCTGTTATTCTGTTATTCTGTTACTCTGTTATTCTGTTACTCTGTTATTCTGTTATTCTGTTATTCTGTTATTCTGTTATTCTGTTATTCTGTTATTCTGTTATTCTGTTATTCTGTTACTCTGTTATTCTGTTACTCTGTTATTCTGTTATTCTGTTATTCTGTTATTCTGTTATTCTGTTATTCTGTTACTCTGTTATTCTGTTATTCTGTTATTCTGTTATTCTGTTACTCTGTTATTCTGTTACTCTGTTACTCTGTTATTCTGTTATTCTGTTACTCTGTTATTCTGTTATTCTGTACTCTGTTATTCTGTTACTCTGTTATTCTGTTACTCTGTATTCTGTTATTCTGTTATTCTGTTATTCTGTTATTCTGTTACTCTGTTATTCTGTTATTCTGTTATTCTGTTATTCTGTTACTCTGTTATTCTGTTATTCTGTTATTCTGTTACTCTGTTATTCTGTTATTCTGTTATTCTGTTATTCTGTTATTCTGTTACTCTGTTACTCTGTTATTCTGTTATTCTGTTATTCTGTTATTCTGTTATTCTGTTACTCTGTTATTCTGTTACTCTGTTATTCTGTTATTCTGTTATTCTGTTATTCTGTTATTCTGTTATTCTGTTATTCTGTTACTCTGTTATTCTGTTATTCTGTTATTCTGTTATTCTGTTATTCTGTTATTCTGTTATTCTGTTACTCTGTTATTCTGTTACTCTGTTATTCTGTTATTCTGTTATTCTGTTATTCTGTTATTCTGTTACTTCTGTTATTCTGTTACTCTGTTATTCTGTTATTCTGTTACTTCTGTTATTCTGTTATTCTGTTACTCTGTTACTCTGTTATTCTGTTACTCTGTTATTCTGTTATTCTGTTATTCTGTTATTCTGTTATTCTGTTACTCTGTTATTCTGTTACTCTGTTATTCTGTTACTCTGTTATTCTGTTATTCTGTTACCTCTGTTATTCTGTTATTCTGTTATTCTGTTATTCTGTTACTCTGTTATTCTGTTACTCTGTTATTCTGTTATTCTGTTATTCTTTATTCTGTTATTCTGTTATTCTGTTATTCTGTTACTCTGTTATCTCTGTTATTCTGTTATTCTGTTATTCTGTTATTCTGTTATTCTGTTATTCTGTTACTCTGTTATTCTGTTATTCTGTTATTCTGTTATTCTGTTATCTGTTACTCTGTTATTCTGTTACTCTGTTACTCTGTTATTCTGTTACTCTGTTATTCTGTTATTCTGTTATTCTGTTATTCTGTTACTTCTGTTATTCTGTTACTTCTGTTACTCTGTTATCTGTTATCTGTTATTCTGTTATTCTGTTATTCTGTTATTCTGTTATTCTGTTATTCTGGTTACTCTGTTATCTGTTATTCTGTTATTCTGTTACTCTGTTATTCTGTTACTCTGTTATTCTGTTACTCTGTTGATTCTGTTACTCTGTTATTCTGTTATTCTGTTATTCTGTTATTCTGTATCTGTACTCTGTTACTCTGTTATTCTGTTATTCTGTTATTCTGTTATTCTGTTATTCTGTTACTCTGTTATTCTGTCACTCTGTTACTCTGTTATTCTGTTACTCTGTTATTCTGTTACTCTGTTATTCTGTTATCTGTTATTCTGTTACTCTGTTATTCTGTTACTCTGTTACTCTGTTACTCTGTTACTCTGTTACTCTGTTACTCTGTTATTCTGTTACTCTGTTATTCTGTTACTCTGTTACTCTGTTATTCTGTTACTCTGTTAATCTGTTACTCTGTTATTCTGTTACTCTGTTATTCTGTTATTCTGTTACTCTGTTACTCTGTTATCTGTTATTCTGTTATTCTGTTACTCTGTTACTCTGTTACTCTGTTATTCTGTTATTCTGTTATTCTGTTATTCTGTTACTCTGTTACTCTGTTACTCTGTTACTCTGTTATTCTGTTACTCTGTTATTCTGTTACTCTGTTACTCTGTTATTCTGTTACTCTGTTATTCTGTTACTCTGTTACTCTGTTACTCTGTTACTTCTGTTACTCTGTTATTCTGTTACTCTGTTATTCTGTTATTCTGTTATTCTGTTACTCTGTTACTCTGTTATTCTGTTATTCTGTTATTCTGTTACTCTGTTACTCTGTTATTCTGTTACTCTGTTACTCTGTTATTCTGTTACTCTGTTATTCTGTTACTCTGTTATTCTGTTATTCTGTTACTCTGTACTCTGTTATTCTGTTATTCTGTTATTCTGTTACTCTGTTACTCTGTTATTCTGTTATTCTGTTACTCTGTTATTCTGTTATTCTGTTATTCTGTTACTCTGTTACTCTGTTATTCTGTTATTCTGTTACTTCTGTTACTCTGTTATTCTGTTATTCTGTTACTCTGTTACTTCTGTTATTCTGTTATTCTGTTATTCTGTTACTCTGTTATTCTGTTATTCTGTTATTCTGTTACTCTGTTATTCTGTTATTCTGTTATTCTGTTACTCTGTTATTCTGTTATTCTGTTACTCTGTTACTCTGTTATTCTGTTATTCTGTTATTCTGTTACTCTGTTATTCTGTTATTCTGTTATTCTGTTACTCTGTTATTCTGTTATTCTGTTATTCTGTTACTCTGTTATTCTGTTATTCTGTATTCTGTTACTCTGTTACTCTGTTATTCTGTTATTCTGTTATTCTGTTATTCTGTTCCTCTGTATTCTGTTACTCTGTTATTCTGTTATTCTGTTACTCTGTTACTCTGTTATTCTGTTATTCTGTTACTCTGTTATTCTGTTACTCTGTTATTCTGTTATTCTGTTATTCTGTTACTCTGTTATTCTGTTATCTGTTATCTGTTACTCTGTTATTCTGTTATTCTGTTATTCTGTTCTGTTATTCTGTACTCTGTTATTCTGTTATTCTGTTATTCTGTTACTCTGTTATTCTGTTATTCTGTTATTCTGTTACTCTGTTATCGTTATCTGTTATTCTGTTATTCTGTTACTCTGTTATTCTGTATTCTGTTATTCTGTTACTCTGTTATTCTGTTACTCTGTTATTCTGTTATTCTGTTATTCTGTTACTCTGTTATTCTTGTTATTCTGTTATTCTGTTACTCTGTTATCTGTTACTCTGTTATTCTGTTATTCTGTATTCTGTTACTCTGTTATTCTGTTATTCTGTTATTCTGTTACTCTGTTATTCTGTTATTCTGTTATCTTCTGTTACTCTGTTTCTGTTATTCTGTTATTCTGTACTCTGTTATTCTGTTATTCTGTTACTCTGTTACTCTGTTATTCTGTTATTCTGTTACTCTGTTATTCTGTTACTCTGTTATTCTGTTATTCTGTTACTCTGTTATTCTGTTATTCTGTTATTCTGTTATTCTGTTATTCTGTTATTCTGTTATTCTGTTATTCTGTCATTCTGTTACTCTGTTATTCTGTTATTCTGTTATTCTGTTATTCTGTTACTCTGTATTCTGTTACTCTGTTATTCTGTTATTCTGTTATTCTGTTACTCTGTTATTCTGTTATTCTGTTACTCTGTTATTCTGTCATTCTGTTACTCTGTTATTCTGTTATTCTGTTACCTCTGTTATTCTGTTACTCTGTTATTCTGTTATTCTGTTACTCTGTTACTCTGTTATTCTGTTATTCTGTTATTCTGTTATTCTGTTATTCTGTTACTCTGTTACTCTGTTATTCTGTTACTCTGTTATTCTGTTATTTCTGGTTACTCTGTTACTCTGTTATTCTGTTACTCTGTTACTCTGTTATTCTGTTACTCTGTTATTCTGTTATTCTGTTACTCTGTTATTCTGTATTCTGTTATTCTGTTACTCTGTTATTCTGTTATCTGTTATTCTGTTACTCTGTTATTCTGTTATTCTGTTACTCTGTTATTCTGTCATTCTGTTATTCTGTCATCTGTTATTCTGTTACTCTGTTATTCTGTTATTCTGTTACTCTGTTACTCTGTTACTCTGTTACTCTGTTATTCTGTCATTCTGTTATTCTGTTATTCTGTTATTCTGTTACTCTGTTATTCTGTTATTCTGTTACTCTGTTATTCTGTCATTCTGTTATTCTGTTATTCTGTTACTCTGTTATTCTGTCATTCTGTTATTCTGTTACTCTGTTACTCTGTTATTCTGTCATTCTGTCATTCTGTTATTCTGTTACTCTGTTATTCTGTCATTCTGTCATTCTGTTATTCTGTTACTCTGTTATTCTGTCATTCTGTTATTCTGTTACTCTGTTACTCTGTTATTCTGTTATTCTGTTACTCTGTTATTCTGTTATTCTGTTATTCTGTCACTCTGTTATTCTGTTATTCTGTTACTCTGTTATTCTGTTATTCTGTTATTCTGTCATTCTGTTATTCTGTTACTCTGTTATTCTGTTATTCTGTTACTCTGTTACTCTGTTACTCTGTTACTCTGTTATTCTGTCATTCTGTTATTCTGTTATTCTGTTATTCTGTTACTCTGTTATTCTGTTATTCTGTTACTCTGTTATTCTGTCATTCTGTTATTCTGTCATTCTGTTATTCTGTTACTCTGTTATTCTGTCATTCTGTTATTCTGTTACTCTGTTACTCTGTTATTCTGTTATTCTGTTACTCTGTTATTCTGTTACTCTGTTATTCTGTTATTCTGTTATTCTGTTACTCTGTTACTCTGTTATTCTGTTATTCTGTTACTCTGTTATTCTGTTACTCTGTTATTCTGTCATTCTGTTATTCTGTTATTTTGTTATTCTGTTACTCTGTTACTCTGTTATTCTGTTACTCTGTTATTCTGTCATTCTGTTATTCTGTTATTCTGTTACTCTGTTATTCTGTTACTCTGTTATTCTGTTATTCTGTTATTCTGTTATTCTGTTATTCTGTTACTCTGTTATTCTGTTACTCTGTTATTCTGTCATTCTGTTATTCTGTTATTCTGTCATTCTGTTATTCTGTTATTCTGTTATTCTGTTACTCTGTTATTCTGTTATTCTGTTATTCTGTTATTCTGTTATTCTGTTACTCTGTTACTCTGTTACTCTGTTATTCTGTTACTCTGTTATTCTGTTATTCTGTTATTCTGTTATTCTGTTATTCTGTTATTCTGTTACTCTGTTATTCTGTTATTCTGTTATTCTGTTACTCTGTTATTCTGTTATTCTGTTATTCTGTCATTCTGTTATTCTGTTATTCTGTTATTCTGTTACTCTGTTATTCTGTCATTCTGTTATTCTGTCATTCTGTTATTCTGTTACTCTGTTATTCTGTTATTCTGTTATTCTGTTACTCTGTTATTCTGTTATTCTGTTACTCTGTTATTCTGTTACTCTGTTATTCTGTTATTCTGTTATTCTGTCATTCTGTTATTCTGTTATTCTGTTATTCTGTTACTCTGTTATTCTGTTATTCTGTTACTCTGTTATTCTGTCATTCTGTTATTCTGTCATTCTGTTATTCTGTTACTCTGTTATTCTGTTATTCTGTTATTCTGTTACTCTGTTATTCTGTTATTCTGTTACTCTGTTACTCTGTTATTCTGTTATTCTGTTATTCTGTCATTCTGTTATTCTGTTATTCTGTTATTCTGTTACTCTGTTATTCTGTTATTCTGTTATTCTGTTATTCTGTTATTCTGTTACTCTGTCATTCTGTTATTCTGTTACTCTGTTATTCTGTTATTCTGTTATTCTGTTACTCTGTCATTCTGTTATTCTGTTACTCTGTTATTCTGTTATTCTGTTACTCTGTTATTCTGTTATTCTGTTATTCTGTTACTCTGTTATTCTGTTATTCTGTTACTCTGTTATTCTGTTATTCTGTTACTCTGTTATTCTGTCATTCTGTTATTCTGTCATTCTGTTATTCTGTTACTCTGTTATTCTGTCATTCTGTTATTCTGTTACTCTGTTATTCTGTTATTCTGTTACTCTGTTATTCTGTTATTCTGTTATTCTGTTACTCTGTTATTCTGTTATTCTGTTACTCTGTTATTCTGTTACTCTGTTATTCTGTTATTCTGTTACTCTGTTATTCTGTTACTCTGTTATTCTGTCATTCTGTTATTCTGTTACTCTGTTACTCTGTTATTCTGTTATTCTGTTACTCTGTTATTCTGTTATTCTGTTACTCTGTTATTCTGTTATTCTGTTATTCTGTTATTCTGTTATTCTGTTACTCTGTTATTCTGTCATTCTGTTATTCTGTTATTCTGTTATTCTGTTATTCTGTTACTCTGTTACTCTGTTATTCTGTTATTCTGTTACTCTGTTATTCTGTTATTCTGTTACTCTGTTATTCTGTCATTCTGTTATTCTGTTACTCTGTTACTCTGTTATTCTGTTATTCTGTTACTCTGTTATTCTGTTACTCTGTTATTCTGTTATTCTGTTACTCTGTTATTCTGTTACTCTGTTATTCTGTCATTCTGTTATTCTGTTACTCTGTTACTCTGTTATTCTGTTATTCTGTTATTCTGTTATTCTGTTACTCTGTTATTCTGTTATTCTGTTACTCTGTTATTCTGTTATTCTGTTATTCTGTCATTCTGTTATTCTGTTATTCTGTTATTCTGTTACTCTGTTATTCTGTTATTCTGTTACTCTGTTATTCTGTCATTCTGTTATTCTGTCATTCTGTTATTCTGTTACTCTGTTATTCTGTCATTCTGTTATTCTGTTACTCTGTTATTCTGTCACTCTGTTATTCTGTTACTCTGTTATTCTGTTATTCTGTTATTCTGTTATTCTGTTATTCTGTTACTCTGTCATTCTGTCACTCTGTCATTCTGTTACTCTGTTATTCTGTTATTCTGTTATTCTGTTATTCTGTTATTCTGTTACTCTGTTATTCTGTTATTCTGTTACTCTGTTATTCTGTTATTCTGTTATTCTGTTATTCTGTTACTCTGTTATTCTGTTATTCTGTTATTCTGTTACTCTGTTACTCTGTTATTCTGTTACTCTGTTATTCTGTTATTCTGTTACTCTGTTATTCTGTTATTCTGTTATTCTGTTACTCTGTTACTCTGTTATTCTGTTACTCTGTTACTCTGTTATTCTGTTATTCTGTTATTCTGTTACTCTGTCACTCTGTCACTCTGTTATTCTGTTACTCTGTCATTCTGTTACTCTGTTATTCTGTTACTCTGTTACTCTGTTATTCTGTTATTCTGTTATTCTGTTACTCTGTCACTCTGTCACTCTGTTATTCTGTTACTCTGTTACTCTGTCACTCTGTTATTCTGTTACTCTGTTATTCTGTTATTCTGTTATTCTGTTATTCTGTTATTCTGTTACTCTGTCATTCTGTCACTCTGTCATTCTGTTACTCTGTTATTCTGTTATTCTGTTATTCTGTTATTCTGTTATTCTGTTACTCTGTTATTCTGTTATTCTGTTACTCTGTTATTCTGTTACTCTGTTATTCTGTTACTCTGTTATTCTGTTACTCTGTCATTCTGTTATTCTGTTATTCTGTCATTCTGTCATTCTGTTATTCTGTTATTCTGTTACTCTGTTATTCTGTTACTCTGTTACTCTGTTACTCTGTTACTCTGTTATTCTGTTATTCTGTTACTCTGTTACTCTGTTACTCTGTTATTCTGTCATTCTGTTATTCTGTTACTCTGTCACTCTGTTACTCTGTCATTCTGTCACTCTGTCATTCTGTTACTCTGTTATTCTGTTACTCTGTTATTCTGTTATTCTGTTATTCTGTTATTCTGTTATTCTGTTACTCTGTTACTCTGTCATTCTGTCATTCTGTTATTCTGTTACTCTGTTATTCTGTTACTCTGTCATTCTGTTATTCTGTTACTCTGTCACTCTGTTACTCTGTCATTCTGTTATTCTGTTACTCTGTTATTCTGTTACTCTGTCATTCTGTTATTCTGTTACTCTGTTACTCTGTTACTCTGTTATTCTGTCATTCTGTTATTCTGTTACTCTGTCACTCTGTTACTCTGTCATTCTGTCACTCTGTCATTCTGTTACTCTGTTATTCTGTTACTCTGTTATTCTGTTATTCTGTTATTCTGTTATTCTGTTATTCTGTTATTCTGTTACTCTGTCATTCTGTCATTCTGTTATTCTGTTACTCTGTCATTCTGTCATTCTGTTATTCTGTTACTCTGTCATTCTGTTATTCTGTTACTCTGACACAAAATTGCATGACATGATTCAAATAAAGCCAAGGCTGTATTTCAACTTGTTTCCCAAAGTCTCGGGCCCTGGAGAGCGTGATCTCTCATCATTCTCCGGCTCCTTTTAGGATACTTTTTTCTTAAATGTCAGATTTTTTTCTTTAAATTCAAATGTTCTGAAAAATCTCAAAATTCTAATTTTTTTATTAGAATGTCAACATTTTGACTTTTTATAAAAATAAAAAAAAAATCGGACTTTTTCAAAAATGTTCTGAAAAATCTCCAAATTTGGATTTTTTTCCTAAAATCTCGAATATTGGACTATTTTCTCAACATCAAATAATTCTGTTTATCTTAAAATTGTTGTTCTTCTGAAAAATCTTAACTCAATTTTTTTTGACTTTTTTCTAAATTCTCCAAATGTTAACTTTTTGCAGAAAATCTTCAAATTCAGCTTTTTCAAAAAATCTCCAAATGTTGACTTTCTAAACAAAATTCTGTCTTTCAGAAAATGTTGACTTTTCCTTAAAATTCTTACTACTTTCTCAATATCCAGATTTTTTTCGGAAAATGTTAGAAAGATATCGACGCGTCTAACATCTTTAAATGCGGTCATGTCATATGCATGTTTGATTGAATGTAAAGAAATGTTAAGGACTTTAAAACGTATTTTTAATATTGCAGATGAGAGAAATACACACATTGTATTTAACGTTGGAATTGTCCCAGAGTTTCACGCCATAACACACAGAAACACACACACATTATTACCGTGAAGAGTTTGTACATCGATTGCTTTCAGAGTTTAATAAAGAGGTCTGAACGCGTGGTGCTAAGAAAACTAAGATCGAGAACAGGATTTATTATTTACACAATAAATAAAAACGGCTTCTTAAATCCATCTTTCAGCATTTATCATTATCCTGATGCACTTCCAATGATTTCATGTTTTCAGTGAGTTACGAGGGGGGGGGGGTTCCTCAGTGTAGGGTTCCTCGGAGGGGGAGGGGGTTCCTCAGTGTAGGGTTCCTCGGAGGGGGAGGGGGTTCCTCAGTATGGAGTTCCTTAGTGGGGGGGGTTCCTCAGTGTGGGGTTCTTCAGTAGGGGAAGGGGTTCCTCAGTATGGAGTTCCTTAGTGGGGGGGGTTCCTCAGTGTGGGGTTCCTCAGTGGGGGGGGGGGTTCTTCAGTAGGGGAGGGGGTTCCTCAGTGTGTTACAGGAGAGGGAGGGGGTTCCTTAGTGTGTTACAGGAGAGGGAGGGGCTTCCTTAGTGTGGGTTCCTCAGTGTGTTACAGAGGTGAGGGGGTTCCTCAGTGTTGGAGGGGGTTCCTCAGTGTGTTACAGAGGTGAGGGGGTTCCTCAGTGGGGGTTCATCCTCAGTGTGTTACAGGGTGGAGGGGGTACCTCAGTATGTTACGGGGGGGGGAGGGGGTTCCTCAGTGGGGGTTCCTCAGTGTGTTACATGGGGGGGGGGGGGAAAGGGGGTTCCTCAGTGGGGGTTCCTCAGTGAGTGTTCCTCAGTGGGGGTTCCTCACTGGGTATTCCTCAGTGAGTGTTCCTCAGTGAGTGTTCCTCAGTGGGGGTTCCTCAGTGGGGGTTCCTCAGTGGGGGTTCCTCAGTGGGTATTCCTCAGTGAGTGTTCCTCAGTGGGGGTTCCTCACTGGGGGTTCCTCAGTGGGGGTTCCTCAGTGAGTGTTCCTCAGTGGGGGTTCCTCACTGGGGGTTCCTCAGTGGGGGTTCCTCAGTGGGTATTCCTCAGTGAGTGTTCCTCACTGGGGGTTCCTCAGTGGGGGTTCCTCAGTGAGTGTTCCTCAGTGGGGGTTCCTCAGTGGGGGTTCCTCAGTGAGTGTTCCTCAGTGAGTGTTCCTCAGTGGGGGGTTCCACAGACTCCCTCCCCGGTCCACTCATCTGCATGAACAGGTCTCTCAGCTCTGAGATGTCGGGGGGGTCTCGCTGCTCGCGCTCCTCGATGAAGTCCCACAGACGCACGTTGTTCATGAACTGAGAGAAAGACAAGAAGACCTTAGAAACTACAAATCCCAGCAGCTGAAGGACTACAAACCGGGTTGGGATGGTTACTGCTAGTTACATGTTTACAAAGAATGTCATCAGGAACGTAATCTGAGAGTCAAAATATAAAAAGGAGAGAGAGGTGGAAGTGAAATTAAATGTTTGATTTGTCAGCATGTGTGTATATATCTTTACTGAATCTGTATCACTTGCTTTTGTTAAAAAAACTGAGAAAATCAATACAAATATTTACCATAAAAAAAGAAAAACGTTTTATGTGAGTAATCTGAGAAACTACAGAAACTACAAATCCCAGCAGCTGAAGGACTACAAACTGAGCTTCACTGACCCGTACGCCCCCCTCGGAGCTCAGCTGTTTTCGGGGGCGGTCCGGTTCTGCCCGGGTGCCGTCGGGCAGGGCATGGAGATAGAGACACTTCCCCCCGAAGGGACAGACCCCCCGACCCTGATCGAAGTACTTACAGGACTTCTTACTGCAGGGAACACAAGCTTCAGTAAAACAGCGTCTTCAAACAGGTCTTAAATGTCAAATCACTCCTGTTGTTACTGATAGTTATGCATATTAAAATACTAATAATTAAAACATAATAATGTAAATACCTGACTCCGGACTTAAAGAGGTCGATCAGGTGATCCTTCTCCTCCTGATCCTCCACCCAGAACACTGAGGGGATCACAAACTCTGAGACTACACGACACTCAGGACACGACCTGCAGACAGACAGGGAGAGGGAGACAGGTAGGGAGAGAGGGAGGGAGAGAGAGGGAGAGAGAGGGACAGGTAGGGAGAGAGAGAGGGAGACAGGGAGAGCGAGAGAGAGGTAGGGAGAGAGAGAGAGACAGGTAGGGAGAGAGAAGGAGACAGGTAGGGAGAGACAGGTAGGGAGAGAGAGAGACAGGTAGGGAGAGAGGGAGGGAGAGAGAGGGACAGGTAGGGAGAGAGAGAGGAAGACAGGGAGAGAGAGAGAGACAGGTAGGGAGAGAGAGAGGGACAGGTAGGGAGAGAGAGAGGGACAGGTAGAGAGAGAGAGAGGGAGACAGGTAGGGAGAGAGAGAGACAGGTAGGGAGAGAGAGACAGGTAGGGAGAGAGAGAGGGAGACAGGTAGGGAGAGAGAGACAGGTAGGGAGAGAGAGACAGGTAGGGAGAGAGAGACAGGTAGGGAGAGAGAGACAGGTAGGGAGAGAGAGAGATCTGTGATGATGCTGTTGCTGAAGCTGCGGGTGCACCTATGATGATGTGTTATATATAGATATAGATAGATGTAGATATAGATGTATATAGAAGTGTCCTCTCACTTGATGATGCTGTTGCTGAAGCTGCGGGTGCACCTATGATGATGTGTTATATATAGATATAGATAGATGTAGATATAGATGTATATAGAAGTGTCCTCTCACTTGATGATGCTGTTGCTGAAGCTGCGGGTGCACCTATGATGATGTGTTATATATAGATATAGATAGATGTAGATATAGATGTATATAGAAGTGTCCTCTCACTTGATGATGCTGTTGCTGAAGCTGCGGGTGCACCTCCACTGGCGGATGCAGGTGAGACAGAAGGTGTGGCAGCAGGACGACAGGATGCCGAACCTCCGCTCACACGGGTTCAGCTTTTGCACCACCAGCTCCATGCAGATAGAGCACACCTGCACAACAACAACACCATGCACATTAACAATCATTATGGAATCAGTCAGCAGAGCCAATCAGATCAGTCAGCAGAGCCAATCAGATCAGTCAGTAGCTTTAAGAGCCAATCAGATCAGTCAGTAGCTTTAAGAGCCAATCAGATCAGTCAGTAGCTTTAAGAGCCAATCAGATCAGTCAGTAGCTTTAAGAGCCAATCAGATCAGTCAACACTGTAAAGAGCCAATCAGATCAGTCAACACTGTAAACAGGAAGTAGAACCTTGTCTTGACTCAGCTGAGCAGCAAACGCCTTCTCCATGTCAGCCTCAAAGTTCAGCAGACACACCTGCAGACAGACAGGTGAGAGACAGACAGGTGAGAGACAGACAGGTGAGAGACAGGCAGGTGAGAGACATACAGGTGAGAGACAGACAGGTGAGAGACAGGCAGGTGAGAGACAGGCAGGTGAGAGACATACAGGTGAGAGACAGGCAGGTGAGAGACAGACAGGTGAGAGACAGGCAGGTGAGAGACAGGCAGGTGAGAGACATACAGGTGAGAGACAGGCAGGTGAGAGACAGGCAGGTGAGAGACAGACAGGTGAGAGACAGGCAGGTGAGAGACAGACAGGTGAGAGACAGGCAGGTGAGAGACAAACAGGTGAGAGACAGGCAGGTGAGAGACAGACAGGTGGGAGACAGGCAGGTGAGAGACAGACAGGTGAGAGACAGGCAGGTGAGAGACAGACAGGTGAGATACAGGCAGGTGAGAGACAGACAGGTGAGAGGCAGGCAGGTGAGAGACAGACAGGTGAGAGACAGACAGGTGAGAGACAGACAGGTGAGAGAGAGACAGGTGAGAGACAGACAGGTGAGAGACAGACAGGTGAGAGACAGGCAGGTGAGAGACAGACAGGTGAGAGGCAGGCAGGTGGGAGACAGACAGGTGAGAGACAGGCAGGTGAGAGACAGACAGGTGAGAGACAGGCAGGTGAGAGACAGACAGGTGAGAGGCAGGCAGGTGGGAGACAGACAGGTGGGAGACAGACAGGTGAGAGACATACTTCTAATAATACACTATGGTAGTATATAAATATATATAACATCATTTCATTTCATTTCAAGCCTTTATTTAAATCAGATGAATCCCATTGAGATCATTGATCTCTTTTTCAAGGGAGACCTGCTCAAGTAGTTCCACATGAAACATAGACAGAACAACAAGGACATCAGTACAGCATCAATAAATAATAAATCACAGTGTATTGATTGGAGGTAAATGTGCACACCTTCTCGTGCGCTCTCCTCTGCTCGGGGTCGTGGGGGTGCAGCACCTGTAGTCTGCACACCTCACACAGGTCTCCATGCAGGTAGGTGCAGCTGTCGCCATAGTAACACTGTCCGGCGGCGGCGTAGGGACACAGCTGGCGGGGGTCGTGATAAGCCCCGCCCACTGGGGGGTTACCTGCAAGAGAGCACAGTTGAGCATTAACAACACCTTAAAAGACAGGCAGCAGCCAATCAGAAGCCAGCCTAACACCTTACAGAGAGCCAGCAGCCAATCAGGAGCCAGACTAACACCTCACAGAGAGCCAGCAGCCAATCAGGAGCCAGACTAACACCTTACAGAGAGCCAGCAGCCAATCAGGAGCCAGACTAACACCTCAAAGAGAGCCAGCAGCCAATCAGGAGCCAGATATCCTCTTACCTGGTTCCTCAGATGAAGCCTCCAGTCCTGTTCTGATGGCTTCCACGTAGGAATGGGGGGAGACTGAGACCTCTGAGACCCCTCTGTCTGCTGGAGCTCCATACAGACTGTCTACAGCCAGCACTGAGAGGCAGACAGGTGAGAGACAGACAGGTGAGAGACAGACAGGTGAGAGAAAGACATATGTCTCTGTTAAACACATATAGGACTAAAAATACAATTTAATCGAGTAAAAGGCAATCAGAGTATAAGACATATGTTTTAAATGATTATGATAATATAAGTTACCTCTGTCTCTGAGCACCAGTGGCTTCCTGCCCGCTCCGACTAAAGGTCCGCCCCCTCCGACTGAAGGTCCGCCCCCAGCTCCTCCCACACCTGGAGGCTCCTCTGAAGCCCCTCCCCCTCTGGACGATTTGATGTGGTCATACCTGCACAGTGCACACAGGAAGTGATGTCATGTACGAAAGATCCCAACCTGCACAGGAATGTGTGACTACCTGATTTGTTGGACAACTACATATCACGTGTGTCCCCTGAATAACCTGTCCCTATCACGTGTGTCCCCTGAATAACCTGTCCCTATCACGTGTGTCCCCTGAATAACCTGTCCCTATCATGTGTGTCCCCTGAATAACCTGTCCCTATCACGTGTGTCCCCTGAATAACCTGTCCCCATCACGTGTGTCCCCTGAATAACCTGTCCCTATCACGTGTCTCCCCTGAATAACCTGTCCCTATCACGTGTGTCCCCTGAATAACCTGTCCCTATCACGTGTGTCCACTTTAATTGTCTTCTCCGTGATGGTATGTTTTTATCATGTTCTGTTGCTTTTACCTCTAAGAATATTTAACAAATTGTACTGTGTCCTTGGGTGTCATGAAAGGCGCCTTAAAGTGGACCTATCATGCTCTCAGAAGAGGGGGAGGAAAAGAGATCTCCGTCCTCCGTGTTTTATTCTTATATTATTATATAGAGTCATTATTCATTGGTTTTAAAGCTCAATAAATAACAAAGAAGACATTTGACCGGCACTTTTTAGTTTTGTCCGTAAGATTAAAACTTTAACGGACATGCTGGCGAATAAAAATCTAACTGAAACTCTTCCGCACGGTCGAGGTGGAGAGGTGGGTGTTTGTCATCTGCTGATGGACTACTTGAGAGAACTACAGCGAGGGAGGGATTGCATTGAATTACAGGAGCAAACGCTTGCCTCGGGGAGGGAGAGAAAGAGCAATGGAAACAATGAATGGATGGATGGATGAAACAATGGATGGATGAAACAATGGATGGATGGATGGACGAAACAATGGAAACAATGGATGGATGGATAGATGAAACAATGGAAACAATGGATGGATGGATGAAACAATGGATGGATGGATGAAACAATGGATGGATGGATGAAACAATGGAAACAATGGATGGATGGATGGATGGACAGATGAAACAATGGATGGATGGATGGATGGATGGATGAAACAATGGATGGATGGATGAAACAATGGATGGATGGATGGATGGATGGATGGATGAAACAATGGATGGATGGATGAAACAATGGATGGATGGATGGATGAAACAATGGATGGATGGATGGATGGATGAAACAATGGACGGATGGATGGATGAAACAATGGATGGATGGATGGATGAAACAATGGATGGATGGATGAAACAATGGATGGATGGATGTTACCTGCATCGCTCCCCGTACGCGCAGACCCCCCTCTGGTAGAACTTGCAGATGGTGGAGGGTTTGCTGGTGTTCGGGTCGTGAGAGAAGAGGCAGCGGCTTCCCTCTCTGCACACACCGTGCAGGAAGTACCTGAACACAACACAGGAAGTGACATCAGAAGCTCTGATTACCGGGTTTATAACTAAAACACATTCAGCATTGAGTCAGTCATGAAACACACAAAGGAAAAGGAGGTCCTGAGTCCTGAGGAGACTCAACGTGACTCAACGTGACTCAACAGGGACAAGCTTATTTGCACAATACATTAGAACCTTTACATCTTGAATCATTACGCATTTATTTACTTTCTTGAACACTTGTTCCAATACATCTTAAAAAGGCCCTTGAACACCAGCGTTCATCACATGACCTCCTTCAGTGACAGGCTGCTACTTCCTTTCAAATTCAAATCCTTTTCTCTGTCTCTTAAAATAATACAGTCCTGGAAGATAGCTCAAATATTCATAGTGATATTTCTACGTTGTTATTATTTTAAGTAAGCTCCTTTAGAGACAACCACCCCCGGTGTGCGATAACACTGTCTGTAAATATACAACTGTATGCAGTATACCCTCCTGCAGGTTCACGTGTATCACCATGGTGTACATGGTGATACACGTCCATTTGGTTCTTTACTTATTGTTCTATCATTGGGGCATACTCAGCCATTCCTTTGATTATCTCTCCTCACGTTATCAAATAAAGTATTTCTGATTCTGACTCTTTCAAAACTGAGAGCATGTTGTGCAGAAAACACAAGGTGTCCCTCAGGAGACAAGGTGTCCCTCAGGAGACAAGGTGTCCCTCAGGAGGTAAGCTGTGGAGAAATGTGTCAAATGGTTGGGCTGTTTCTCGCTTTACAGGTGAGAGACAGACAGGTAAGAGACAGACAGGTAAGAGACAGACAGGTGAGAGACAGACAGGTAAGAGACAGACAGGTGAGAGACAGACAGGTAAGAGGCAGACAGGTAAGAGACAGACAGGTGAGAGACAGACAGGTAAGAGACAGACAGGTGAGAGACAGACAGGTAAGAGACAGACAGGTAAGAGACAGACAGGTGAGAGACAGACAGGTAAGAGGCAGACAGGTGAGAGACAGACAGGTAAGAGGCAGACAGGTAAGAGGCAGACAGGTGAGAGACAGACAGGTAAGAGGCAGACAGGTGAGAGACAGACAGGTGAGAGACAGACAGGTAAGAGGCAGACAGGTGAGAGACAGACAGGTAAGAGGCAGACAGGTGAGAGACAGACAGGTGAGAGACAGACAGGTAAGAGGCAGACAGGTGAGAGACAGACAGGTAAGAGGCAGACAGGTGAGAGACAGACAGGTAAGAGGCAGACAGGTGAGAGACAGACAGGTGAGAGACAGACAGGTAAGAGGCAGACAGGTGAGAGACAGACAGGTGAGAGACAGACAGGTAAGAGGCAGACAGGTGAGAGACAGACAGGTAAGAGGCAGACAGTTGAAAGACGGAGAGGTGAGATGGACAGGTGAGAGACAGAAAGGTAAGAGACAGACAGTTGAGAGACGGAGAGGTGAGATGGACAGGTGAGAGACAGACAGTTGAGAGACGGAGAGGTGAGATGGACAGGTAAGAGACAGACAGTTGAGAGACGGAGAGGTGAGATGGACAGGTAAGAGACAGACAGTTGAGAGACGGAGAGGTGAGATGGACAGGTAAGAGACAGACAGTTGAGAGACGGAGAGGTGAGATGGACAGGTAAGAGACAGACAGTTGAGAGACGGAGAGGTGAGATGGACAGGTAAGAGACAGACAGTTGAGAGACGGAGAGGTGAGATGGACAGGTAAGAGACAGACAGTTGAGAGACGGAGAGGTGAGATGGACAGGTACGAGACAGACAGTTGAGAGACGGAGAGGTGAGATGGACAGGTAAGAGACAGACAGTTGAGAGACGGAGAGGTGAGATGGACAGGTGAGAGACAGAAAGGTAAGAGACAGACAGTTGAGAGACAGAGAGGTGAGATGGACAGGTAAGAGACAGACAGTTGAGAGACGGAGAGGTGAGATGGACAGGTAAGAGACAGACAGTTGAGAGACGGAGAGGTGAGATGGACAGGTAAGAGACAGACAGTTGAGAGACGGAGAGGTGAGATGGACAGGTAAGAGACAGACAGTTGAGAGACGGAGAGGTGAGATGGACAGGTAAGAGGCAGACAGGTGAGAGGCAGACAGTTGAGAGACAGACAGTTGAGAGACAGACAGGTGAGAGAGACAGGCGGGACAGATGGACAAGACACACAGACAGGACAGATACAAACAGGAGGGAGAGACCTTAAAATAATGGTATAATGGTGTACCTGTGTGGATGAAATGTGTTGCCAAGACAATCAGGTTATTATTATTTCTGTTTTCAAATTGAAGGCAGGCTTTTACATCACTGGGTGTTTTCTCATTACAGGTTAGACACTACTGGAAAGCATCCCATCATGTTTAACTACAGTGCAGGAAAGATGCTCTAATACATATCTGAATTACAGAAAGAGACTTGATCTAAATCTAAATTGAATCTGTGGAGTAAATCTCATTCAGGATTATGTATATTAAGGAGGAACTGAAGAGGAGAGGTTATTTTTAATTGCGAAGGATCAGAAGAGAACCAATAATTAGTTTAGCTTCACCTAACGGTTTTAATGGTTTGAAAATACACAAATATACAGATCACAGATGACAACCTTCAGACAGAACACGAGCTAACGGCTAAAAACATTAGCTCCAGGCTAACAGACAGACCGAAGGATGAGAGACAGACAGAAAGGTGAGAGATAGACAGTCAGAGAGACAGACAGGTGACAGACTCACCTGCAGGTCACCTGTTTGGTGCTCATCTTCCTCCTCGCTTTTAGCTTCAGATGCTAACGGCTGCAGCGGTGTTGCGCTCAAACCGGTCCGACTGACCCTCCGTCTTCTTTTTGGTTTAATGACGGCTTTCCCTTAACGGTTAAAGTGCTTTAACGCCACCTGCTGTACTGGAGGAGCGATCAGGGAGAAAAGCCACGACAAAACAACTCTTCATCTATCCAGTATTTATTAAATAAGGCTGTATTTGTATCCTCCTCAACACTAAATAGGGTCTAGTTCCTAGGATTTAACAACCCTACCCCACGTGGTCTCTCTTCACTGTTTCTCTGGGTGTCTGTATAGTAAATGACGGATTGTTTCCTCATCTAAACCACATTCACAGGTTTCCAGATTGAGTTGAGTGTTTTATTCATTCCTGTTAGTCTGCTATTTAAATGTTCATCTGTTTAGTTATTGAGTTTGTTATTTATATATACGTTTAGTTGTGTGTTTATTCAGATATGTCTTTTCCGTGACGACGACACAGTCCAAAGGTCACCTGTGCACACTGAGGCTACTGCAACCTGATAGGCCGAGGCCGCCGTGATGTCATCTGATAGGCTGTCACCGAGCAACCAGGTGAGACAGGAACAGGCGAGACGATCCGAGAAGGAGAGAGGAAAGTTTTGAAGCCTCTGCACTGTGAGTTACAGAACTTTAAAAACTGTTTTTTGAAGCTCTTAATGGTTTTGGCTTTGTATGGGATTTGAACCTACGAGCTCTCTGGACCCCT
>NW_027639980.1:0-5000 GCF_949606895.1 Notothenia rossii | reverse complement strand
GCTTTGGTTGCTCTGGTCCTCTGGAACAGTAGAGGGCGGTAATGCGGCTTTAAGATGGATGCCGACCGTTAGAAGAAGAAGAGGAACTGACGGAGGAAGCCCGCAGTTCCACCCGGACACATATTGTGTGACACCGCGGCGTCCCCAGCAAAACAAACCGACGAGAGGTTTAATGAATGAAGGAAATGTGAGCTAACAGGCTAACAGTTAGCATCTTCTCTACCCAGCAGCAGCTGTTGTAAAGTAACTAATTTACTCAAGTACTGTACTTAGGTACACATTTGAGGTACTTGTACTTTACCTGAATATTTTAATTTGTTTCTACTGTGTACTTCTACTCCTCTACAGTTCAGAGGTAAATGGTGTACTTTTCCTCAACTACATGTATTTAATACCTTTAGTTACTTCACAGATGTGGATGAATGATGTGAAATCTAATCAAGTGTTGAATCAGACTTTAGTTCCACCTGGAGTAAATCCACCAGCTGCCCTGCAGTATACAAAGTCATTCAAACTAGCTGCACCTTTACCAGCTTTGAGAACACTTTCATGATCAATCATTATAAAACATATCATATCTATTATTCTGATATGGCCCAATCTGCACAATGACTACTTTTACTGTCTTTCACTAGATTTTGATGAGAATACTTTTCTACTTTCACTTGAGGAACATTTTGAATGCAGGACTTTTACTGTAACAGAGTATTCCTACACTCTGGTACTTCTACTTTTACTCAAGTACACGATCGGAATACTTCTACTTTTACTCAAGTACAAGATCTGAGTAATTCTACTTTTACTCAAGTACAAGATCTGAGTACTTCTACTTTTACTACAAGATCTGAGTACTTCTACTTTTACTAAGTACAAGATCTGAGTACTTCTACTTTTACTACAAGATCTGAGTACTTCTACTTTTACTCAAGAACAAGATCTGAGTACTTCTACTTTTACTCAAGAACAAGATCTGAATACTTCTACTTTTACTCAAGAACAAGATCTGAGTACTTCTACCTTTACTCTAGTACCTGATCAGAGTACTTCTATCTTTACTCTAGTACCTGATCTAGTACTTCTCCTCCCTCAGGATGCAGGCAGAGTTCAGGGCTCCTCGGAGGCGTCCCAGGGTCCACGAGGCGTTCGAGGCTCCGCTCCCGGTGAACTCTGAGAGGAGTGAATATCGGGCAGAGCTCATCAACCAAAACCTGCTGGTCGTTAACCCGGAGCACATCAAGAAGATCCACAACCAGGTGGGTTAATCCACCTCATGGTGTGAAACAGGTCTGGGTTAATCCACCTCATGGTGTGAAACAGGTCTGAGTTAATCCACCTCATGGTGTGAAACAGGTCTGAGTTAATCCACCTCATGGTGTGAAACAGGTCTGAGTTAATCCACCTCATGGTGTGAAACAGGTCTGAGTTAATCCACCTCATGGTGTGAAACAGGTCTGAGTTAATCCACCTCATGGTGTGAAACAGGTCTGAGTTAATCCACCTCATGGTGTGAAACAGGTCTGAGTTAATCCACCTCATGGTGTGAAACAGGTCTGAGTTAATCCACCTCATGGTGTGAAACAGGTCTGAGTTAATCCACCTCATGGTGTGAAACAGGTCTGAGTTAATCCACCTCATGGTGTGAAACAGGTCTGAGTTAATCCACCTGATCGTGTGAAACAGGTCTGAGTTAATCCACCTCATGGTGTGAAACAGGTCTGAGTTAATCCACCTCATGGTGTGAAACAGGTCTGAGTTAATCCACCTCATGGTGTGAAACAGGTCTGAGTTAATCCACCTCATGGTGTGAAACAGGTCTGAGTTAATCCACCTCATGGTGTGAAACAGGTCTGAGTTAATCCACCTCATGGTGTGAAACAGGTCTGAGTTAATCCACCTGATCGTGTGAAACAGGTCTGAGTTAATCCACTTCATGTTTTCCTCAGGGTTTTTTTGGGAAAGGCGTCCTCTCCAGAGCCAGGCCAGACTACAGCATCTCTGACCAATGGGAGCGTGAGTTTACAGCATGACACCATCCTGAGTGCGGTCCAATCAGAGCTGTTCTCTGCTGTCAGCTGATCTCTGTTTCTGTTGCAGAACACGAAGGGTTTCTCCTACCTGTCATCTCAACGTCCAGGTGAGTGATCACATTCCGTCAGTTAACATGATGACATCACATCCTATCTGTTAACACGATGACATCACATCCTGTCAATTAACACGATGACATCACATTCTATCTGTTAACACGATGACATCACATCCTATCTGTTAACACGATGACATCACATCCTGTCAATTAACACGATGACATCACATTCCGTCAGTTAACATGATGACATCACATCCTATCTGTTAACACGATGACATCACATCCTATCTGTTAACACGATGACATCACATCCTGTCAATTAACACGATGACATCACATTCTGTCAATTAACACGATGACATCACATCCTGTCAGTTAACACGATGACATCACCTTCCATCAATTAACACGATGACATCACATCCTGTCAATTTACACGATGACATCACATTCCATCAATTAACGCGATGACATCACATCCTGTCAATTAACACGATGGCATCACATCCTGTCAATTAACACAATGACATCACGTCCTGTCTGTTGACACACTGACATCACATCTTGTCTGTTAACATGATGACATCACGTCCTGTCTGTTGACACGCTGACATCACATCTTGTCTGTTAACATGATGACATCACATCCTGTCAGTTAACACGATGACATCACATCCTGTCAGTTAACACGATGACATCACATCTTGTCTGTTAACATGATGACATCACATCCTGTCAGTTAACATGATGACATCACATTCTGTCTGTTGACACGCTGACATCACATCTTGTCTGTTAACATGATGACATCACATCCTGTCAGTTAACATGATGACATCACATCCTGTCTGTTGACACGCTGACATCCCATCTTGTCTGTTAACATGATGACATCACATCTTCTCAGTTAACATGATGACATCACATCCTGTGTCTGTTACTCTGTTCACATGCTGACATCACATCCTGTCTGTTAACATGATGACATCACATCCTGTCTGTTATTCTGTTCACATGCTGACATCACATCCTGTCTGTTACCCTGTTCACATGCTGACATCACATCCTGCCTGTTAACACGATGACATCACATCCTGTTCGTTAGCACGATGACATCACATCCTGTCTGTTAACACGATGACATCACATTCCATCAACTAAGACAATGACATCACATCCTGTCTGTTAACACGATGACATCACATTCCATCAATTAACACAATGACATCACATCCTGTTTGTTAGCACGATGACATCATATCCTGTCTGTTAGCACGATAACATCACATCCTGTCTGTTAACACAATGACATCACATCCTGTCTGTTAGCACGATAACATCACATCCTGTTTGTTAGCACGATGACATCACATCCTGTCTGTTAGCACGATAACATCACATCCTGTCTGTTAGCACGATAACATCACATCCTGTCTGTTAACACGATGACATCACATCCGGTCTGTTAGCACGATGACATCACATCCTGTCTGTTAACACGATGACATCACATTCCATCAACTAAGACAATGACATCACATCCTGTATGTTAACACGATGACATCACATTCCGTCAACTAAGACAATGACATCACATCCTGTCTGTTAACACGATGACACCACATTCCATCAATTAACACAATGACATCACATCCTGTCTGTTAGCACGATAACATCACATCCTGTTTGTTAGCACGATGTCATCACATCCTGTCTGTTAGCACGATGACATCACATTCCATCAATTAACACAATGACATCACATCCTGTCTGTTAGCACGATAACCTCACATCCTGTTTGTTAGCACGATGTCATCACATCCTGTCTGTTAGCACGATAACATCACATCCTGTCTGTTAACACGATGACATCACATCCTGTCTGTTAGCACGATGACATCACATTCCATCAATTAACACAATGACATCACATCCTGTTTGTTAGCACGATGACATCACATCCTGTCTGTTAGCACGATGACATCACATCCTGTTTGTTAGCACGATGACATCACATCCTGTTTCTTAGCACGATGAAATCACATCCTGTCTGTTAGCACGATGACATCACATCCTGTTTGTTAGCACGATGACATCACAGTCCGTCAATGTTCTAAGTGTTAAAAGTGTGTGAAGCTGACAATTGAGCGGCCTGACCAAGCATGGAGGCAGAGGCAGAACGTCCAAAAATATAACCCGGTGTGGGCATTTATTAAATTCGAGCACAGGACACAGCCTCAATCTTGCTGTTCCCGTGAGCACAGTCACCAGCCACAAGGATCTCACACACACTACCTCTCCACTGACAGGGAAAACAGAGCCTAATTACACACACTAATCAATCAACAAGACACAGGTGTGGGGGGAGGAGACAACACAGGGCACCAGGTGAACACAATCAACAACAATGAAGCTATAGAACCCGTAACGGAAGCCGAGATCTATGGGCCCAGAGATCACCTCCATGACAAAGTGTTTAAGCGTCTTTGAGCATTAGAAAAAGCGCTATAAAAATCCAATGTATTATTATTATTATTATAAGTCCTAACGCCCCCCCTCCCCCCTCCCTTTGCAGGTATGATGAGCTCCTCAGGTGGGCGGGGCTTCTCTCTCTGCTCAGGGATTGGATGAAGCAGCTGTCAGTCAGACCCTGCTGAGTGTCTCTCAGCCGGTAGAGACGGAGATGTGAGACGAGAGCAGACACAAGAACCTGGACCTGGATCTGGTCCAGGATCTGGTCCAGGTCCAGATCCGGGTCCTGTTTTTGTGCTGGTGGTCTCTGACAGTGAGGTGAGGCTTCAGGCTTTTTTGTGCAGCAAGATTCAAAGATTTTATCATCATATGCTCAGCTGCTACAGAGTAGAAATGGCAATTACATTCTTCTGACCTGAGCTCCTCCCACAACGCAGCA
>NW_027639981.1:0-12967 GCF_949606895.1 Notothenia rossii | reverse complement strand
AAGTTCTTATTAATGTCTGACTATCAAACCCACTCTCATCTCCTGCCCTGTAGTCTTCTCCCTTAATGAAACTCTGAGTTGAAGGATGCTAAGATGGTAGAAGTGGATGAGTGAAGGTATTTGAATTCATGCCTACCTTCCAGAGTTCATACTGTCTCCTGTTTTTAATGTATCCGCACCAGGATTATGTTTTTATAACAAACTATTATCCTGTTCTTGTACATACAATATCTCAGGAAGGATTTTTATTTGTATTTGGCCAAAAGATGGACTGATAAGATTCAAGGGTCAAATGGCCTGACCTCACATTCTTGAGAAGACGATTTCTCAGAAACACATTGAGGAAATGTCCAAATATCCACCTGAACAACACACATCTTGGGCCATGAAGAAGGATGAAGAAGTTTTACACAAATGTCTTAACTAGAGATGTCCAGAGCCGATCACGTGATTTTCAAAAGATCGGAATCGGGAGGAAAAAAAATCGGGAATCGGGATTTTTTTTCCTTTTTTTTTTTAAATACTTTTTTTAAATTTTGTATTCAATGCTACAAAACTAAAATGACCATGTTCAAGTCTTAAAGTCATCCTGAGGCCTTAGTTTTGGTTTCAAATTACACAACATCATGTATGTGTTGCTTCTTTGGGGCTTGTCTTCATAGACCTGCTTATTTCTCTCAAATCTGGCAACAGAGTGGGCGCAGTGTCTAATTGTAGCAGTAAGCTAACGAGTACTGATAAGCTTTATATTGCTTTGATCCAATGCTGCACAACTGAGCTGATCCAATGCTGCTGTGAAAGAAAGAAGCTATATCCATGTTGGATAGAATATCACATTTAAATAAAAAAATAACCGTAAGGGACAACTTGAATGCTTTTTTTCTTTTTTTTCTCTTAATGCATTGCATAAAGATCGGATCGGGAAAAATCGGTATCGGCAAATTGTCAAAATCAAATGATCGGAATCGGATCGGGAGCAAAAAAAGGTGATCGGGACATCCCTAGTCTTAGATCCATAAGTGGGTATTTTTGGACCCGGTGAGGTGGTTTTCTTGAAGTATCTTTGGAATTACATTTTTTTATCATTTCACATTCCAGCTATTCCTCAAAAAACATGTTTTGGATATCATGCCATTCAAAGTTTTTTTTACATTTTAAGAAATTGTAGTTTTTGTATTACTACCCCAAGCTTCCATAAGTGGGTCAAAAATGACCCGCATGCATTTTCTATGGAATTCTATGGGAAAACGTTTTTTGTCAAAATGTAATTTTTTTTTCGAAAATTATAAATAGTGAAAAATTAAATATAAAATATTCTTAGTGTGAACCAAAATATAATACTAAATATTATACAAGTGATTTTTCTTAACAAAAATGGCATAAAAACACATATTATTCTAATACGGGTCCTTTTTGACCCACTTATGGAAGACTGTAGGGTCCAGCCACTCTAAGGGTATCTAAGGGTAACAGGATAAAGTAATGACTTTTTGGAGCTAGGTGGGTTTTTCCCTTAAAGTAAGTGATCGGTTGTTCTGCTGGAGAAAAGCTGGTGTCATCATTTATTCATCACACATACTGTAGAGCAGGGGTGTCAAACTCAAGGCCCGGGGGCCAAATCCGGCCCGTGACTTCATTTTCTGCGGCCCCACAAGAGCTCTGAAAGAATATAATATGTTTCTTATTCCTTTTTTGAAATGCCACTTCAAGGTTCTTTATTTTGTCATACGAACATAGCTACACTGTAGTCATGACGATGAAAATCTTAGGTCACAGGCTTCTCCAACAGTGCAACACAATATCACAGATAAACAGAAAAATATAGTGCAAGTAAATACATAAAGGAAAATAGTTTAAAAAGTGAAATAGTGCAATAAGAGTCTATATGCAAGTTATTGGAATGATATATTGGGTAAATAGATAAAAAATTACTAAGTAGCAGATGAATGTTATGGATGTTGTTTCAACAGTTCAGGTGTTTAACATGTGACATTCTCACTGAAGAGACTTGCAATTATTTGCCCCAGACTTCTGCTTTCAGACGTAGCTAATTATGAAATGATTGCCCTATCTGACAATAATCCAATTTAAAGGCAATAATATCATATAATACATTATTTTATATTTATATATGTATTCTTACATAGTCTTAAAGTTACAACCGGCCCTTTGAGTGCAGCCATAATGCTGATGTGGCCCGCGATTAAATTGAGTTTGACACCCCTGCTGTAGAAGAAGATTTGAGCTATTATCCAGGAGAAGCATGGGATGGAAGCATTTGGGATTTCTCCTCATGGTTAATGGATGTCAGCTTTTGTTCCACGTCTCTGGGTCATTTCTTAAAAGTATCTTCTTCACTGTCGGCATTCCAGTCTGTAGTCTGCGTGCATGCATTAGCTTTTTTCCCCACACTTTATGTCAAGCTTATTCATTATAGTTTGTTGACAGTTTCCACGAGAGACTGAGTGACGGATGTGGATCGATAGTGGAGTAAAAGCCTCTCTCTGGCTCCAGGCTACTTCAGATGATGGCATTGTCTACTCTTACTGACACACGAGGGAGGCACCGGAGGAAAGTTGTGTGAGAGTCTCCTGAGAGGAGGGGCTGAAACACAGAGATAGAGAAGTGTTCCGAGGTGTTGGCAGTATCGTGAGGGGAAGGTGAAGCAGAGCTCGTTGGGAGTTAAGTGCTGGCAGATCCACCGTGAGAAGAGGGAACGTCAGGGGAGGGTGAAGAGGTAGGAACAGAAAGAGAGGCTGACCCACAAAGATACAAATAGCTGGAATGAAGTAAATGTGCGTTTGTGGCACGCTGGCATCTTAAAATTAGATTAGTGTTGTGGATATTTTAAACTCGTCAATACTGTAAAGATGTACAATGAGAGTAATCAATAATAAACTGGTGAAAGCAGGCAGCGTTGTCTTTTGTTGGTTCTTTATTTGAAGCGCTTCAAAGGTACATGTCTCACAGAGTACAGAGTAGTCTGCAGGAGTGCACACAGGGTATAATGTGTGTGTGTGTTTTATAGAGGAATGTTGCTGTGCAGGAAGTAAGAAAGATAAGACTTTCTTTAGAAAACTGTTATCTTAGAATGCTCTCATAGGGAGGGCCGCATCCTCCAGGTACGACCTTGGCGGGATGCTCCCTTGTGGTACAACAGGTCGAGTTGCTCCAATACAATTTCTAAGCATAATATAATCATTTGGTTTTACCATATAAAGTAAAATAAGAAATTGCCACTACATTAGATAACATCTTAGATCGAGATGTCCCGATCCGATCACGTGATCGGGGATCGGAGCCAATCACGTGATTTTCAAAAGATCGGAATCGGGAGAAAAAAATCGGAGATCGGGATTTTTTTTTTTTTTTAATAAATACTTTTAAAAAATTTTTTTTTATTCAATGTTACAAAACAAAAATAACCATGTTCAAGTCTTAAAGTCATCCTGAGACCTTAGTTTTGGTTTCAAATTACACAACATCATGTATGTGTTGCTTGTTTGGGGCTTGTTTTCATAGACCTGCTTATTTCTCTCAAATCTGGCAACAGAGTGGGCGCAGTGTCTAATTGTAGCAGTAAGCTAACGAGTACTGACAAGCTTGATTTTGTTTTGATCCAATGCTGCACAACTGAACTGATCCAATGCTGTTGTGAAAGAAAGAAGCTATATCCATGTTGGATAGAATAAAATAACATTACGAGATAAGACACTTTTAAATCCCTGTAGGGCAAAAACAACTGTCTGTGCCGCACTGGTGTTATGTAACCACATCTGATTAATGCAACCTAATCGTTATTTGAAGTTTAAACAAAGCCACCCTACAAAAAGCTATCTCAGGGATATTAGAGCCATATGTTCATGTCCATTAGACTTTGCACTAAAGATTTTAATCTGGGTGCCTTTATTTGACAATGTACACTGACATGACTTTTGTTCTATTTCTATTGTTTTTGGATAACAGTTGGTTCTACTACAAACTACCAGAAGAACCAGTTTGATGAATCATGACATTATGATTTAGCTTGCTGCATTTCACGGGAACTCCACCGCACACTTTCATTGTCGACTGCTGTGCTCATTCTGCTCTCATAGCTAGGACGTGAGTTGAACAGCAAACAAAACTTCTCTAATAACGATAAGACTCTTCTCCAGAAGGAAAGGACAAGGGGTATAATAAGAGGGGTATGGCATGCTTAAAGCATCTCAAGGCTTGACTGGAACATGTGTTCTAGAAGAAAAGAAATCGCTCCTTTAATAGTTTTTGTTTGTAAAGTATCCTGAGCCTTAGTGATGGGTGAGCAGAGGTCCTGCACAGATACAGTGAGATCTAACAGTAGGAACCTCACACTCTGGCCGTTTCTCAATGTTGAGTAAAACTGCTGCAGAGCCACTATTTCAAGTATACTACGTCATCGAGTGGCGCCGAAGGACTTTTTAAATGCATATTAAATGCCCAGCTCGATGAAGTAGTATACTTGAAATAGTGGCTCTGCAGCGGGTATACTCGACATTGAGAAACAGCCTCTGTGCTCCCCACTGAGCCATTATGCCTCTTTAAAGGTGACCTATCATGCAAAATGGACCTTTGTACGTCTTTAATACATGAATATGTGTCCCCGGTGTTCCAGGGAACTCACCAAGTGTCAGAAAACACAACCCTCTCTATTTTCCTCCATACCCAAATCTCTTAAAAAGGGGCTGCAACAGATCTGATACAGATTGATCCAGATTTGAACACTGCTATGACGTCACAGAAGTGTCGCTACGGCTATTGGGCCAACTCCACCAATCAGGAGGAGACAGCCACGGACATTGCCGTTTGAAAGCGCTGGAGACGCTGTAGTACATATGCCAGGCCTGTAGATGGTGCTGTTCTCACAGAATCAGCCCATGCAAAGACAGGGTTAAATTGAGCGAAATGAGGAATGGCTAAAATGCATGATCTGTTTGGTATTTTGAAAATGAAAAGTATAAATATGCCTTATATAGGTATGGTCCTACACTATATTATTCAAATATAGCATGATAGGTCCACTTTAAATAAACATAGACTAAAATATAATATTAGATTGTTCTCACTATGAGAGAAAACTCCACGGATTAAATCAACAATCAGGGGTCTCATCAGCACATGCTTAGCTGTAGTGCCCAGCATTAATGCTTAATTAAATGAGCACAAGGATAATCTCTGTATCCCTGCAGATTATTTATAAAGCTGCATCCAGTGGTAAACAGTCTTAATGTCGATTAGTTTGCAGCAAGGAGGGGGGTGATGCATGTGATTCTACGTGTGCAGGTGACAAAGGGATGTGTAAAATCTAGCATTTGAGAGATCTGAAATGATGGACGTCTGCAGGTTGCCATTTAAACATAATACTCATGCTGGGTCAACTGTTGTTACAGCTTCTCCACAGTGCTGCTAGCCCTCAACACTTAAAGGTAGGGTAGGTAAGAATGGAGAAACCAGCTGGAGTGCGCTAGAATTTGAAAATACGCAGCCGAAAGAAATCTGCCCCTTCCTTACAGAGCCCCTCCTCCAACACACACAAACACACATGACCAATGAAGGCACGAGATCAGTTTGTGCACAGATGGAAGGCTGACAGGCAGGTAGGCCATCCAGTTACTTTAGCCGGGCCGGCTCAGATGATTGGTCGTGCTTTTTACAGCGCCCCGGCTTCCACAGATTAGATTTGTTTATGGATTTTTTGTCAAAGCACTTCAGATATTCATTGCTATCGGGATGTTAAGAGCATTCCATGGAATATAACAAAATGTGTTTCTGAAGTGAATTACCTACCCCACCTTTAAGAGTCGGGTAATTAGGGACACTTTCACTTTCAGGTGAAACCACATTCTGTGAATACCAGCTCCTCTCCTAATCGCTGAGGCAGCTGACACACATTCTTCGTGTGCATTTGTGTGGCAGAGCTCCCTCTTTGCTTTTGACTTCAGGTAAAAGTCAAGCTGTGTGTTTATTTTAATGGGCTCCAGGACACAGAGCTGAAAGACTGAACAGGGTGTGGCATGTTTAAATAATGAGCAAAGGTGCATGCATGCTTTTTGTGTGTGTATAAGCAGACTCTTTTAACATTAAAATTCAAGAGAAATGTAATATTTATAAACTGAGATGTCAACTTTGTTCAAGCAGCATGATTTTGCGTTTTTAAGATTCAAGCAAAGGTAAATGGAAAGTTGGAAATCAGTGCTTTTTCCTGCAGCCACTTTTAGTGTGGTTGCAATCATTTGTTGTGTGTGTGTGTGTGTGTGTGTGTGTGTGTGTGTGTGTGTGTGTGTGTGTGTGTGTGTGTGTGTGTGTGTGTGTGTGTGTGTGTGTGTGTGTGTGTGTGTGTGTGTGTGTGTGTGTGTGTGTGTGTGTGTGTGTGTGTGTGTGTGTGTGTGTGTGTGTGTGTGTGTGTGTGTGTGTGTGTGTGTGAGTGTGAGAGTGTGCCAGTGCTGTGTATGCACTTGGTAATGTTGGGCAGAGAGTTACAAAAGCGCCATTGTGGAGGTGGCTGTGGCTGAGCTGGCCTCCAGAACTTTGGTTAGTTCAGGCAGGCGTGTGTGTGTGTGTGTGTGTGTGTGTGTGTGTGTGTGTGTGTGTGTGTGTGTGTGTGTGTGTGTGTGTGTGTGTGTGTGTGTGTGTGTGTGTGTGTGTGTGTGTGTGTGTGGGTGTGGGTGTGTGTGGGTGGATGGGGTTGGGGGGGGCAGAGTATGGGGTGCAGAGCATAGAGGGGGACAGGTTATGGTAATGAATGAGCTCCAGTGTGCGTGGCTGGACCTTCAAGCTACCGAGCAGTCGTCAAAATGGTCTCCGCTGTTGCCATACACCTTCTCCTCTTCCTCGTCAGTGGTGAGTTAGAAACCAGTTTTAATAAAGACCTTAATCCCCGGCATGTATTCATATATAAGATCTTCATGGTGTGCATTTCCCTGAAGGAGTTGTTGCCACAGCTTGTGCTCAGCTGTTGGGAAAATGTTTTGCTGTTGAAAAACAGAAGTGAGTTACAGCTGTAGACCTGAGAGTCTGCATGCTTTAATAAACAGCTGCTTGGTTCTTTGTTTGTGAATCTTAAAAAGTCCTTTATTTAATTTTTGCAAAGCAATATGGTACATTGTGTTTAGCTTTGTATAAGAATATGTAGTGCTCCATGTTGGTTAAATACGTGATGCCATCATCTTTCTAGCAACTTTCTTGCATTTTACTCAGCATTGCTTAATCAGTTTATACATTTTAACTTACTTGGTTAATCGTTTTGTTTATGTAAGTTATAAAAAAAATAGCTAACAAATGTCCACAGGGTGTCCGCGGGGTCTTAAAATGTATTAAAAGTTGATAAATCAATTTAGCGAAAATGAATGCTATTAAAAAATATTAAAGGGCATTTTCCAAGGTTTTACATTTTGTAGTTTGTTTTCAATAAGTATATAAATGGTCCAAAGAGGTTGTATTCTACAGTCTGCCTGAATGTAATCATTGCGTAGGTGTGTATTGTGATTCTGTGTAGTTTATTTATGGCATCCCGTTGGATTTGACGTCATCTGAACAGGACATCGCACGCTCACTGCTTGATAGCGTGCGAAGGTCCGTTTACGCCGGTTGCTAAGCAACATCGTTATGGGGAAATGCTAGTCTGCGTCCAAATGGTTGGAAGATAAGGAGGAAGGACAATCAATACTGTATATAGTAAATGTGAGGTAAAGTGTGTCGCCAAGGTAACCGGTTAAAACTCAAAGTGGCGATGAGGTCTTAAAATGTATGGAAAGGGTCTTAAAAAAGGTCTTAAAAGGAATGACATGTGACTTCAAGATTCCTGCATATACCCTGGTCCATCAAATAAGCAAAAGGTGACATATTCAAACACTTTATTTTGTTTGAAAGATAAAGTACTTATTTATCCAAACATCTAAGACGAAATAGGAACAACTTCGCTCAATGAAAAGGCTAGAATCATTTTGTTATGATTATTGTTGATTGGCTAATTGATCATTTGGTTTTTCCTTTGTAAGAATAATACATTCATAGAAATAGTGTCAGTAGAGAGTGAAAACATCTCTGTGAGAATGTCCCAAAGCATAAGGACATTTTGTTTTGTTTGGATTAAAGGTCCTAAACCCACCAATATTAAATGTGCAGTGAACTAAAACAGAACAGCAGCAGTAAATGAGATGGTGTTGAGTCGGCCTCCGGGTTTATCAAACTTTGTCGAGCGCTATCTCAAAAACATAGTCCTGGGAGCTCGTTAACGAAGCTGGATATTTGCAGAAAACGTCATGTCTGCAACTCTGTGAACTTTATGAGCTCAGCTGGAGACGAGGGGAAATGGAAAACTGTTGAAAGAGGGTGTGTAACCCTTTACACACCGCGCACTACACACACCTTGTGTAGATAGTTGCTGTCTGAGGGTTGTTATAGCGATGAGAAACCATTAGCTCGTTGTGCTTTATGATGCAGGCAGCGCCTCTCTGTCCTCTCTGCAGCAGGATGCCATATTTGCACAGATGCCAGTTTGAATTTCTCGTGTGTGTGTGTGTGTGTGTGTGTGTGTGTGTGTGTGTGTGTGTGTGTGTGTGTGTGTGTGTGTGTGTGTGTGTGTGTGTGTGTGTGTGTGTGTGTGTGTGTGTGTGTGTGTGTGTGTGTGTGTGTGTGTGTGTGTGTGTCTCTTCCATAAGTAGGATTGTATATCCCTCTTGCCAAAGGGCCACATGGGTTCAGATTCCTTTTCTTCAGAGTTGGGTCTTTGTAAATGGGCTTTCCAGTTCCCACATCTCTGCTCTTATTGGACCATCACTGCCGGGGTCAGAGGTCACTGGTGTCCAGGCAACGCACTGGTAGCACTGAGGGGATTTGGGCTATAGAGCTGTCAACATGGAGAGAAGAACTACAGTTGAAATGCTTTTCTTAATACCATGCACTCTGTCACTGCTGGTTCAGTTGGCCTCATTACATACTTGGTCCCATTTAGTAATTAGGGTAAGGGTTATTATTGCCTGTAAATGTTTCTTAAATCTATTCTTTTTTTTATTAAGCCTTTATTTACACAGGTGAAAATCTCATTGAGACACAGGGTCTCAGTCTCAAGAGAGACCTGATCCGTAGTAACACGACCACACAAAGTTACAGACACTAAACACAGAGGCAACAATCAAATAAAACATCGTAAAAAAGTAGTCATTGAAAATTCATATAGTCAGATATTGCAGGTGCAAACAATCAATGGATGGCAATGCGTGTCTGTCATAATACACATGTGATGAATTGCCATGCCAATTGTGTACAGACAATCAAGGTCCCCAGATAGTGACAGTACTCTAGCACCATCATAAAGTTGACATCGTCCTTTAGTGATATATAGTATATTCAACAGCTATCGCAGTGACCATCAACTGGCGGCCCGCGGGCCAAACCTGGCACGCCAGACATTCTCATCCGCCACGCGTTGTGGTGCTGGCGGAGTGGTTAGTGCGTTCAACCCTCACTCATTTTTTTTTTACAACGTCTCGTGAGTAATGTGCAGTACCGGAGTCCAACAGAGAGGCAGCAGCTGCGGGGCAGTAGCCTGCGTACTGCTTAGCCTTCCCTGCCCTGAAGAAGAAGTGATCCTTCGTTAGCGTGAAGAGTTTGCTTTTTGTGATCCCCCCCGGTCAACAGCTTCAAAATTCTGGGCTATATATAAAAATCGCTGGCCCACGAAAGTGTCTATTGGATACATTTTGGCCCTTGGACAAATGTAGTTGGTAATTCCTGAACTATCGTTTGATTGCCATGACATTCGGCATGGTATCTAGAAGATAAATAGAGATCCCCTGACTTTTTATGGAATGCTTTGTTTAGGTCAAAGTTTTTACTTATTCCATTGTTCATGAAAATATTTACCAAGGCCCTCTGCCTTTTACCCAGTTTATCACTCTACTCCTATAGTCAGTATTCAGGCGTGCGACCTCCGTTGCCACCGTATCTCTTCACTCGAGAATAGTTTAGTCTAGAACTAGATAATTACCTGGGATTTGGTGAGATCTTCAGAATTGGTAAGGCTGTGTCACCTTGTGGCTGCAGCAGAAGTCTCTGTCAAATCTCTGGCCGTAACTTTCAATAAATATTTCCGTCATCAAGTCGAGCTCTCCCGCGTTCTCATTGTGTTTTGAGTCCTCGCTCCAGAACTTTCCATTAGACCCAGGACTAACGCAAACGTTTCCGGATGGACTGGCCAAAAGTTTTGTTTTGGCGTTCTTGTGTCCTATCGATGTTTCCTAATGGCTTTGGTGTTCACCTCACTATTCATCTGGTGTCACCTTGAGGATCCCATTTGTTGTTTTCAGTGGCAATTTATAGCCATGGATCAAACCAAAATTGGTGCATTAGTCTGTTTTCGTCTGTCTTTTTATTTATTAAACAGGCCCTATTGTGCTTTTTGGGTTTTCCCTCTCCTGTAGTCTGTTAAAAAGGCTTGTGTGCATGTAAATTGTCTGCAAAGGCTTGAATCCCAAAGTTCTCAAGATTTTCTTTCCCACACTCTCCCCCTGGACGCCTTTGTTTACTTCTGTGACATCACTGAGTAACACTCCCGCTTCTATTGGCTAGAGCTTCAACACATTGTATATGATAGGTAAAGGGGCGGGACATCTCTTAGCGCAGTGATTCTCAAACTTTTTTCAATAATGTACCGCCCTTTGAAAAAAAATTCAGCCAAGATCAACACAAAAACAATTTTTTAGGGAAAAAAAGCCTATATAAAGAGGTACAGTACAGCGCTGCTCCATCAGTGTCTGATTTATTAAAACAACAACCTTGTAACTGAGAAACATTTAAATGCTACATTTCAAATGTTTACAATCCATCACTAAATTCATGGCAAACCAATTTCAACATCATGCAACAACACTAAGACAACATTAGTTGCATTGAACTGATCTTTTTAATAAGTTGTACTTACAATTTAGTGAGAAATATGGGCTTGTGCTTCACTGAGGATCTTTGTCATTCTGACAGGGAGGCAAACAGTTATTACACTTCGCGTTTTGAAATATGTGTAGGCTGTTAATATAAAACCCACACTGCTCAAACTTCATTACTTTTCCTAAAATTGGTATATATATATTTTTTTATTATTAACATAAAATAAATCTCACGTACCCCCTGCAGTACTCCAACGTACCCCTAGGGGCCCGCGTACCCCCATTTGAGAACCACTGTCTTAGCGAGTTGACCAATCACAACAGAGCCGACCAGCTAACCAATCAGAGCAGACTGGGCTCTGGTTTCAGACAGAGGGTGAATAGAGGTGCTGCAGCACAGGCAGTATGTGAACAATAAAGAGCTTTTTGAACATTAAAGCATGGAGACATGTAGAGACACTACATACTGATATACACCTGAACATCAGCAGGAGAGGACTCTTTAAAATAGAGACACGGCATACTGATATACACCTGAACATCAGCAGGAGAGGACTCTTTAAAGTAGAGACACGGCATACTGATATACACCTGAACATCAGCAGGAGAGGACTCTTTAAAGGAGAGACACTACATACTGATATACACCTGAACATCAGCAGGAGAGAACTCTTTAAAGTAGAGACACTACATACTGATATAGACCTGAACATCAGCAGGAGAGGACTCTTTAAAGTAGAGACACTACATACTGATATACACCTGAACATCAGCAGGAGAGGACTCTTTAAAGTAGAGACACTACATACTGATATACACCTGAACATCAGCAGGAGAGGACTCTTTGAAGTAGAGACACTAAATACTGATATACACCTGAACATCAGCAGGAGAGGACTCTTTAAAGTAGAGACACTAAATACTGATATACACCTGAACATCAACAGGAGAGGACTCTTTAAAGTAGAGACACTACATACTGATATACACCTGAACATCAGCAGGAGAGGACTCTTTAAAGTAGAGACACTACATACTGATATACACCTGAACATCAGCAGGAGAGGACTCTTTAAAATAGAGACACTACATACTGATATACACCTGAACATCAGCAGGAGAGGACTCTTTAAAGTAGAGACACTACATACTGATATAAACCTGAACATCAGCAGGAGAGGACTCTTTAAAGTAGAGACACTACATACTGATATACACCTGAACATCAGCAGGAGAGGACTCTTTAAAGTAGAGACACTACATACTGATATACACCTGAACATCAGCAGGAGAGGACTCTTTAAAGTAGAGACACTACATACTGATATACACCTCAACATCAGCAGGAGAGGACTCTTTAAAGTAGAGATACTACATACTGATATACACCTGAACATCAGCAGGAGAGGACTCTTTAAAGTAGAGACACTACACACTGATATACACCTGAACATGAGCAGGAGAGGACTCTTTAAAGTAGAGACACTACATACTGATATACACCTGAACACCAGCAGGAGAGGACTCTTTAAAGTAGAGACAATACACACTGATATACACCTGAACATGAGCAGGAGAGGACTCTTTAAAGTAGAGACACTACATACTGATATACACCTGAACACCAGCAGGAGAGGACTCTTTAAAGTAGAGACACTACATACTGATATACACCTGAACACCAGCAGGAGAGGACTCTTTAAAGTAGAGATACTACATACTGATATACACCTGAACATCAGCAGGAGAGGACTCTTTAAAGTAGAGACACTACATACTGATATACACCTGAACATCAGCAGGAGAGACTCTTTAAAGTAGAGACACTACACACTGATATACACCTGAACATGAGCAGGAGAGGACTCTTTAAAGTAGAGACACTACATACTGATATACACCTGAACACCAGCAGGAGAGGACTCTTTAAAGTAGAGACACTACATACTGATATACACCTGAACACCAGCAGGAGAGGACTCTTTAAAGTAGAGACACTACATACTGATATACACCTGAACACCAGCAGGAGAGGACTCTTTAAAGTAGAGACACTACATACAAAT
>NW_027639982.1:15000-62535 GCF_949606895.1 Notothenia rossii | reverse complement strand
TTGAGGACACCATGAAAAAAACTGTGAATTGTGTTTTTTGCACTTAATGCAATTAAATGTAAAAGTATAGCTTGTCAATTAGCATGCTTTAGAGTTGCTGGTAGACAGATTGAATCACTTCAAGCAGAGCCAAGCTGTTTTCAAGCGTGTGCTAAACTAAGCTAACTGCCTGCGACGATGTTCTCATCTAACTGCACCAGGACACACCGTATACCACTGAAGATGCAGGTGGACTTAATAAATAATATGATTGCGACAGGAGTAATATCGTATTGAATATATATTTCATCATCTAAATGCAAGAAGCTGTATCCAACATCTTAAAACCTAATTATTACAAAACAACTCTAATTTCAAATCATACATCTTTACAAAAATCCAAACATAATCCGTTTTCCTGTTATCACCCTTTCTTCTCTTGGTCCTGTTGTTCGGGGACAGTTAATAGGACTTTTTTTTCTGATCATCCCTGAAGAATGCAATTACAGCACTGTTTTGAGATCAGCCTGATTACAGTGTATCTGAGAAAAACAATCAGAGCCTATCTGATTCCAGCTTTAGCAGACACGTCACTGTAATGAAGTCTCTTATTTCTCTTACCTCCGTTTTCTTCTCTCCTTTCCTCCTATCTTGTCTTTCCATTTCTCTCTGTTCTTTCTAATTGTGTTGGATAGGCCTACTAGTTTCCTCTTTGCCTTTGTCTCTCCTTTTTTCCTTTATCCACAATTATTTCTTCTTTCAATGCATTTGCCCCTTTCTCTAAGCGGCACCTGTCCACATACACCAACACATCCCCCTTCCTTTCCCTCCATCATGCCCACCACATCGTATGCCCTCAGGGGATTTCTGCGGCAGGCCTGAAGGTGGTGCACATGCACAGAGAGCCGAGCGTGGCGGTGCGGCAGGATTTCTTCACTTCAATAATACAATACAAATATCACGGAGACCCGGTGGGCGGCGATGACCTTTGGGAGAGCGCTGCATTTTTTGCCTCCCTTGCTCGCTCTTTCGTGAAATGCCCAGCCACCCGTCTCGCTCACCTCCTTCCCTGGGCAATGTGGCTCAGCAACTGCAATGAGAGCTTGTAGATCCAAACTCTGTGTAAATCATTTATCAATGCTGTGCATGATAGAGGTGGAAGAGAGTAGGCTACATTAAAACACATCACTATGGGATCATTAGAAGACTTGTTGATCAAAGTGTCATCAAATCTAAAAAACCTCACAACTTCAAACTGCAAATTGTGTCCTTTTACCTTTTCAATCCTGTGTTTTTTCCAAATTTCAAAAGTCAAACACTGCCATCAAAGACAGCCACAGCTACACATCCTGTCTCCAAATCCTATCTCCACATCAGACTGCTGGTCCATGACGGTGAACAGATGAATGCATTATTGGCAGCATTATTGAAATGTCAGCGTGTCTCGGTGCTGTACAAAATGACCCTCCTGTACGCTGTCCTGCTGTCACACATTGTTTCTTCAGGGTAAGAGATATCCATACATGTTTATGTTCTTCTGTGGAACTGATATTTTCAGTTTATCTGCAGATCTGACCGTTTTTTATTTTGAAAAAATACCACCCAAGTATAGTAAAACACCTTGTTGATGTCCTTGCAGATTACTCGACAATCAGTTCAAAGTGACTAATACATTTCAACTTAAAGCAGTGTTTGTCGTGTGGTAAAGACAACTAATATTTATATTTATATATCATTTTTGGTACCATTGTTATACGAGTTAAGTCAATACTATTTTTTTTACAAAAGTAAATTAAATTAAAGACATATTTATTTATTTTTATTAAGAAAATTATGTATAAAAAACTATGCACATTAAGGAAAGACACAACTACACTACTGTAATTGATGAATCGGCTTATAATTTCTGGATATATGACAATTATTTTGCCTAAAACCTAAATGTATTTACTAAAGCAAACATAAAAAGCAAGCAAATGTACTGGCATATTTGGAAATGTGGAACTGATCTCTATTTGTTTTAAAACATGTTATTTGCTTATCAACGTTGTTATCTGCAATTTAATAGTCATCTCTTATTCAACTTGTATTTACTTTGGACTCAACATTTATACATTATGAAGAAATTGATTCAGTTATCCTGAAGCTTAGATAACATTCTGTTTCTTGTGAATAATCGTACCTTTCTGTTATAACAACCCTTGACTTCGGTTAATTACTTGATTTCTGTTATGGTGACAAATTACCAAAGTAATTTGTTTGATCGTTATATTGATGCTGTGCTGATCAATGTGTTGATCAGTGGCTGCGTCAGGGCTAAAGGTTAGAGGGGGAGGGTTGTCTTCACTGAGAGCTGATGGAGAGGAAAAACATCTTGACACGATTTCCTCTTCTCTTGCTTCTTTTCTTTTCTTTTCTGTTCTTCTCTCAGCAGTTATATCATTTTGGTACACACTGAAAACCAAGACATCACATACTTTTAGTTTAGCATTATTTGAAATGTATTCAATTTCCTGAAATGCAGACATTTAAGTGCCCCTGTGAAGTCAGCCTACTGTGGAAACAGAATGTATTACCACTTTTTACATTAATTACACTATATTTCACAAGAAAAAGAAGACCAGAATCTCTAACAGTACAGAGTTGTATTTAAAGTCTGCATTGTCTTAAATTCCATCCTAAATGTACGGTGTGCTGCCGGCCTTTATCCCTGGGTAGTTATCCTCCATTACTCTGTAATTATATTCATGAGCTGGGCTGCCATACGGCTGTGTGTGTGTTGTATGTGTTTCATGCTATACATCCAGCCAGCTCTCCTCGGGGCCATTTGGCTGAGGCCTAATGGCCGGGGCTGGGGAATCCCCTGGAGGAACACACACTGCACTCTCTGTATAGGTGAGGGCTCTGATGAGTGCTTTGAAGGAATGTCACACTGGTGTCTCACTGTATGTCGCCTCTGGCTCACCCTACCTCTCACACACACACACACACACACACACACACACACACACACACACACACACACACACACACACACACACACACACACACACACACACACACACACACACACACACACACACACACACACACACACACACAGTGGGGCCCTCACAGTAGGGGCCGCAGTAATAGGCACCCTGCCATCTGGAGACCCTGTCCAGGGGGCCGTAAACAATAGAGCCCACTCAATATGGCAGAAGACATCATCAGTGTATGAATATATATATATATATGTGTGTGTGTGTGTGTGTGTGTGTGTGTGTGTGCGTGCGTGCGTGCCTGTGTGTGTGTGTGTGTGTGTGTGTGTGTGTGTGTGTGTGTGTGTGTGTGTGTGTGTGTGTGTGTGTGTGTGTGTGTGTGTGTGTGCATGTGCTAATATATCAAGGGATGTCACAGGATCTTCCCCAGCTAAACCAATGTTTTCTCACCCCCTCCATCCAGCCTGAGGCTGTTAGCTACTGCTGCTCTTATCACGAGGATAGGCACATACGTTCTGAATAATGTAGAACCTCATTTATTCAATACTAAAAGATGGACTGTGTGGTATGTGTGTGGATGTGTGGTTGTGTATGTTTATGTGTGTGTGTGTGTGTGTGTGTGTGTGTGCGTGCGTGCGTGCGTGCGTGCGTGCGTGCGTTTGAAACATATGCATAATATGAATATGTAGTCTGAGGATCATTTCAAATTTTAAGTCAGCCTTTTTTTACGGAGTTTAGGTATACTTAAATGTTATAATTTTCTGTTTATTTCTTTTGTTGCCATGAGTTTGTTTCACTCTGTATTTATGTCTAATATGGAAGAGTGCTGCGGTTGCAACCATGGTAGCGACTAATTGGAACAAAAGAAGCCTACTGGAGAGAGCGATGTTGAAACCAGATGCAGACTCAATCAGTTCTACATGGAGAAACCCCCGCAGTCTTTTCTGCTCGGCTCTGTTTAATATGGATATGCAGAGCATTCTTTATTGTTACAATTCTAGATAGTTTGTATATTTCCTTAAAAAAAAAATCAATATTTCACACGACTGTTTTCTTATCAAATCTTATATTTAATTTAACAAATGCCACATTTATCTGTGTAATAATGTGGCCTTGATTGTAATCTGCCTTGTTTCCATATCTCGACACATATTTTAAAAAAGCAGCGTCCCTTTGTAATTTCAGAATCAGAGTGGGATCTTTTGATAGTTTTCTTTAAGGTGCAGAATACTAATAACCATTTATCCTTTGTGCCTGTTCCTATATGAAAAATAATTGTCATAACCAAACCCCCCCTTCCCCCGAGCCTTTTATGAAAATCAGATCTAGAGAGCGCCTAATTAGCCGTGATTCACGGTAAAGGAAGGGGAAAGAGAGGAATGTGAATAAATTGAGACCAGGAGGAGAGAAAGGAGCGGCAGACTGGTGATTAATGTGAAGGCTGTGATGCACGTCAACGGGAGACAAATGAAAGGAATGGGAACGATTTTCTTTGAAAGGAGAAGAGACACAATCTAACATTTCAGCCTTAAAGCTGACCAAACTCATACCACAGTCAGTGGCGGCCGGCCCATAGGGGTGCTAGGGGCACCGCCCCCCCTCTTCCCTCATCATTGATTGTCATTAAAATAAAAAATAGATTAAAAATATATTTAAAAAATATATATATAGGCCTATATATATATTTTTTTTTTTTTGAAGAACAAGGTAAATATTATATAGTTGGTATCAGTAACATGTATAATCTACAATAAAATCTCGTTTAAAATAGTTTTACGATGTCTAAAGTTACTGATAAGTCACATGTTTCCTGGCTGGCCGCGCCGTGTATCATTACCCTCTCTCGTCCGGGCGGTAGAAAGGAGCCCTCAGTCAGAGCAGCAGCAGCCAACAAGCTGACTGTTGCTATCTGTAAACTATGCCGCCGAAACATAATTTCAGCCAATCAGCGTCGTCAGATCTGATGCTCAAAGGGCGCCCTGGCCTGTGTGTCTGTGAGTTGTTTGGACTCGTATCCAAGGTGACGCTACAGTAGTTGTCTACAGGTGGAGACTCCGGTGCTAGTGGATCGCCGGAGCTGTAGATTAACATGCTTGTAGTTGTAAGGGCAATGCCTGTGGCACCATGGAGCATATGTGTGGGCTGGACCTGTATTTTACAGGAAATGAGGGATCAGAGGGTCGAGTTGTCGATTCTTGTTCAGTTTTCATCTTCCTCACCCTCTCAGACTTTGAGTTGCGCGCGCTGCTAAAGAGACGCGCTACCATGAAAACCAAACAATGGTGTAGCTGTATTAAAGTCAGAGTGGAAACAGTCGTGAGTACCAACGTTCTGCAGTTTGTGTGGGCCTACTGTTGCACAGGAAGATTATAGCTAACCACACTGAAGATTATGGATGATCTCATATTTTTAAGCCTCAATTTGTCCTCCCCCCCCCCCCCCATTATTCTGGGGGACGATCCCCCGGACCGCACTAGTATGGTTTTGTCACCATTTCCATAGCCCCACCAAAAATATTTTCCACCAGCCGCCACTGCACACAGTGCCTGATTATTCCCACAGTGTTGGTGAGTCATTAAAGACGCTACGACATTATTTCAAAATCATTTATTTCTTGAATTTTTACCCAGCTCATCTCAATAATTATAATTTTTCTTTTGGGACCACTTGGAGTGATTTCATCCCCCCACAGGATGTATTTTCAGTTCACAGCATCCTACGAACCAGGAAACCAAATAAAAGCACAATGTTTTTTGTTGGACTGATTCATTCATACTCACTGTTCTGTACAGCGTGTGTTGATCTATGATACAGGAACGGCCGAATGAAATGTATGACGAGAGGACAATCTCTCAGTCGGCCTGAAAGCGTTGCTGCTAGTTCTCACAACCAGGTTAGCTATGAGCGGTGAGCGGTGAGCGGTGAGATGTGAGATGTGAGATGTGAGCGGTGAGTGGTGAGATGTGAGGGGTGAGATGTGAGCGGTGAGATGTGAGCGGTGAACGGTGAATGGTGAGATGTGAGCGGTGAGATGTGAGATGTGAGATGTGAGATGTGAGATGTGAGCGGTGAGATGTGAGCGTTGAGATGAGAGCGGTGAGATGTGAGATGTGAGCGGTGAGTGGTGAGATGTGAGCGGTGAGTGGTGAGATGTGAGCTGTGAGATGTGAGCGGTGAGATGTGAGCGGTGAGATGTTAGATGTGAGCGGTGTGCGGTGAGATGTGAGATGTGAGCGGTGAGATGTGAGGGGTGAGATGTGAGCGGTGAGATGTGAGCGGTGAGATGTCAGATGTCAGATGTGAGCGGTGAGATGTGAGATGTGAGCGGTAAGCGGTGAGCGGTGAGCGGTGAGATGTGAGATGTGAGCGATGAGCGGTAAGATGTGAGATGTGCGCGGTGAGCGGTGAGATGTGACCGGTGAGCGGTGAGCGGTGAGATGTGAGCGGTGACCGGTGAGCGGTGACCGGTGAGATGTGAGCGGTGAGCGGTGAGATGTGAGCGGTGAGATGTGAGATGTGCGCGGCGAGCGGTGAGCGGTGAGATGTGAGCGGTGAGATGTGAGCGCTGATCGGTGACCGGTGAGCGGTGACCGGTGAGCGGTGAGATGTGAGCGGTGAGCGGTGAGCGGTAAGATGTGAGATGTGCGCGGTGAGCGGTGAGTGGTGAGCGGTGAGATGTGAGCGGTGACTGGTAAGCTGTGACCGGTGAGATGTGAGCGGTGAGATGTGAGCGGTGAGCTGTTAGATGTGAGATTTGAGCGGTGAGCGGTGAGATGTGAGATGTGAGCGGTGAGCGGTGAGCGGTGAGATGTGAGCGGTGAGATGTGAGCGGTGAGATGTGAGATGTGAGCGGTGAGCGGTGAGATGTGAGCGGTGAGATGTGAGCGCTGAGCGGTGATCGGTGAGCGGTGAGATGTGAGCGGTGAGCGGTGAGATGTGAGATGTGCGCGGTGAGCGGTGAGTGGTGAGATGTGAGATGTGAGATGTGAGATGTGAGCGGTGAGCGGTGAGATGTGAGCGGTGAGATGTTAGATGTGAGATGTGAGCGGTGAGCGGTGAGATGTGAGATGTGAGATGTGAGATGTGAGCGGTGAGATGTGAGCGGTGAGATGTGAGCGGTGAGATGTGAGCGGTGAGATGTTAGATGTGAGCGGTGTGCGGTGAGAAGTGAGCGGTGAGATGTTAGATGTGAGCGGTGAGCAGTGAGCGGTGAGATGTGACCGGTGACCGGTGAGCGGTGAGATGTGAGATGTGAGATGTGAGCAGTGAGCGGTGAGATGTGACCGGTGAGCGGTGAGCGGTGATATGTGAGCGGTAAGCGGTGAGATGTGAGCGGTGAGCGGAGAGATGTGAGCGGTGAGATGTGAGCGGTGAGATGTGAGATGTCAGATGTCAGATATGAGCGGTGAGATGTGAGATGTGAGATGTGAGCGTTGAGCGGTAAGCGGTGAGCGGTGAGCGGTAAGCGGTGAGATGTGAGATGTGACCGGTGAGCGGTGAGCTGTGAGATGTGAGATGTGAGCGGTAAGCGGTGAGATGTGAGCGGTGAGCGGTGAGATGTGAGCGGTGAGCGGTGAGATGTGCGCGGTGAGTTGTGAGCGGTAAGCGGTGAGATGTGAGATGTGAGATGTGAGCGTTGAGCGGTGAGATGTGAGCGGTGAGATGTGAGATGTGAGCGGTGAGCGGTGAGATGTGAGATGTGAGATGTGAGATGTGAGATGTGAGTGGTGAGATGTGAGCGATGAGCGGTGAGATGTGAGATGTTAGATGTGAGATGTGAGATGTGAGCGGTGAGATGTTAGATTTGAGATGTGAGCGGTGAGCGGTGAGCGGTGAGATGTGAGATGTGAGCGGTGAGCGGTGAGATGTGAGATGTGAAAGGTGAGCGGTGAGCGGTGAGATGTGAGATGTGAGCGGTGAGCGGTGAGATGTGAGATGTGAGATGTGAGCGGTGAGATGTGAGCGGTGAGATGTGAGATGTGAGCGGTGAGATGTTAGATGTGAGCGGTGAGATGTGAGATGTGAGATGTGAGCGGTGAGCGGTGAGAGGTGAGATGTGAGATGTGAGATATGACCGGTGAGATGTGAGATGTGAGTTGTGAGAGGTGAGATGTGAGATGTGAGAGGTGAGATGTGAGAGGTGAGATGTGAGATGTGAGCGTTGAGCGGTGAGATGTAAGATGTGAGATGTGAGATGTGAGATGTTAGATGTGAGATGTGAGATGTGAGAGGTGAGCGTTGAGCGCTGAGATGTGAGATGTGAGATGTGAGATGTGAGATGTTAGATGTGAGCGGTGAGCAGTGAGCGGTGAGATGTGAGATGTGAGCGGTGAGCGGTGAGATGTGAGCGGTGAGCGGTGAGATGTGAGCGTTGAGCGGTGAGATGTGAGATGTGAGCGGTGACCGGTGAGCGGTGACCGGTGAGATGTTAGCGGTGAGCGGTGAGATGTGAGCGGTGAGATGTGAGATGTGCGCGGCGAGCGGTGAGCGGTGAGATGTGAGCGGTGAGATGTGAGCGCTGATCGGTGACCGGTGAGCGGTGACCGGTGAGCGGTGAGATGTGAGCGGTGAGCGGTGAGCGGTGAGATGTGAGATGTGCGCGGTGAGCGGTGAGTGGTGAGCGGTGAGATGTGAGCGGTGACTGGTAAGCTGTGACCGGTGAAATGTGAGCGGTGAGATGTGAGCGGTGAGATGTTAGATGTGAGATTTGAGCGGTGAGCGGTGAGATGTGAGATGTGAGATGTGAGCGGTGAGATGTGAGCGGTGAGATGTGAGCGGTGAGATGTGAGATGTGAGCGGTGAGCGGTGAGATGTGAGCGGTGAGATGTGAGCGCTGAGCGGTGATCGGTGAGCGGTGAGATGTGAGCGGTGAGCGGTGAGATGTGAGATGTGTGCGGTGAGCGGTGAGTGGTGAGATGTGAGCGGTGACCGGTAAGCGGTGACCGGTGAGATGTGAGCGGTGAGCGGTGAGATGTGAGCGGTGAGATGTTAGATGTGAGATGTGAGCGGTGAGCGGTGAGATGTGAGATGTGAGATGTGAGATGTGAGATGTGAGCGGTGAGATGTGAGCGGTGAGATGTGAGCGGTGAGATGTGAGCGGTGAGATGTTAGATGTGAGCGGTGTGCGGTGAGATGTGAGCGGTGAGATGTTAGATGTGAGCGGTGAGCAGTGAGATGTGAGCGGTGAGATGTGAGCGGTGAGATGTGAGATGTGAGCGGTGAGATGTGAGCGGTGAGATGTGACCGGTGACCGGTGAGCGGTGAGATGTGAGATGTGAGATGTGAGCAGTGAGCGGTGAGATGTGACCGGTGAGCGGTGAGCGGTGATATGTGAGCGGTAAGCGGTGAGATGTGAGCGGTGAGCGGATAGATGTGAGCGGTGAGATGTGAGCGGTGAGATGTCAGATGTCAGATATGAGCGGTGAGATGTGAGATGTGAGATGTGAGCGTTGAGCGGTAAGCGGTGAGCGGTGAGCGGTAAGCGGTGAGATGTGAGATGTGACCGGTGAGCGGTGAGCTGTGAGATGTGAGATGTGAGCGGTAAGCGGTGAGATGTGAGCGGTGAGCGGTGAGATGTGAGCGGTGAGCGGTGAGATGTGAGCGGTGAGCTGTGAGCGGTAAGCGGTGAGATGTGAGATGTGAGATGTGAGCGTTGAGCGGTGAGATGTGAGCGGTGAGATGTGAGCGGTGAGCGGTGAGATGTGAGATGTGAGATGTGAGATGTGAGATGTGAGATGTGAGCGGTGAGATGTGAGCGATGATCGGTGAGATGTGAGATGTTAGATGTGAGATGTGAGATGTGAGCGGTGAGATGTTAGATTTGAGATGTGAGCGGTGAGCGGTGAGCGGTGAGATGTGAGATGTGAGCGGTCAGCGGTGAGATGTGAGATGTGAGATGTGAGCGGTGAGATGTGAGCGGTGAGATGTGAGATGTGAGCGGTGAGATGTTAGATGTGAGCGGTGAGCGGTGAGATGTGAGATGTGAGATGTGAGATGTGAGCGGTGAGCGGTGAGCGGTGAGAGGTGAGATGTGAGATGTGAGATATGACCGGTGAGATGTGAGATGTGAGTTGTGAGAGGTGAGATGTGAGATGTGAGAGGTGAGATGTGAGAGGTGAGATGTGAGCGTTGAGCGGTGAGATGTAAGATGTGAGATGTGAGATGTGAGATGTTAGATGTGAGATGTGAGATGTGAGAGGTGAGCGTTGAGCGCTGAGATGTGAGATGTGAGATGTGAGATGTGAGATGTTAGATGTGAGCGGTGAGCAGTGAGCGGTGAGATGTGAGATGTGAGCGGTGAGCGGTGAGATGTGAGCGGTGAGATGTGAGCGTTGAGCGGTGAGATGTGAGATGTGAGCGGTGAGCGGTGAGATGTTAGATGTGAGCGTTGAGCGGTGAGATGTGAGCGGTGAGTGGTGAGATGTGAGATGTGAGATGTGAGATGTTAGATGTGAGATGTGCGCGGTGAGCGATGAGATGTGAGATGTGATCGGTGAGATGTGAGCGGTGACCGGTGAGCGGTGAGATGTGAGATGTGTGCGGTGAGCGGTGAGATGTGAGATGTGAGATGTGAGCGATGAGCGGTGAGATGTGAGATGTGCGCGGTGAGCGGTGAGATGTGACCGGTGAGCGGTGAGATGTGAGCGGTGAGCGGTGAGACGTGAGCGGTGAGATGTGAGATGTGCGCGGCGAGCGGTGAGCGGTGAGATGTGAGCGGTGAGATGTGAGCACTGAGCGGTGACCGGTGAGCGGTGAGATGTGAGCGGTGAGCGGTGACCGGTAAGCTGTGACCGGTGAGATGTGAGCGGTGAGCGGTGAGATGTGAGCGGTGAGATGTTAGATGTGAGATTTGAGCGGTGAGCGGTGAGATGTGAGATGTGAGATGTGATATGTGAGCGGTGAGATGTGAGCGGTGAGATGTGAGCGGTGAGATGTGAGATGTGAGCGGTGAGCGGTGAGCGGTGAGATGTGAGCGGTGAGATGTGAGCGGTGAGATGTGAGATGTGAGCGGTGAGCGGTGAGCGGTGAGATTTGAGCGGTGAGATGTGAGCGCTGAGCGGTGAGCGGTGAGATGTGAGCGGTGAGCGGTGAGATGTGAGATGTGCGCGGTGCTGAGATGTGACCGGTGAGCGGTGAGATGTGAGATGTGAGATGTGAGCGGTGAGATGTGAGCGATGATCGGTGAGATGTGAGATGTTAGATGTGAGATGTGAGATGTGAGCGGTGAGATGTTAGATTTGAGATGTGAGCGGTGAGCGGTGAGATGTGAGATGTGAGCGGTCAGCGGTGAGATGTGAGATGTGAGATGTGAGCGGTGAGATGTGAGCGGTGAGATGTGAGATGTGAGCGGTGAGATGTTAGATGTGAGCGGTGAGCGGTGAGATGTGAGATGTGAGATGTGAGCGGTGAGCGGTGAGCGGTGAGAGGTGAGATGTGAGATGTGAGATATGACCGGTGAGATGTGAGATGTGAGTTGTGAGAGGTGAGATGTGAGATGTGAGAGGTGAGATGTGAGCGTTGAGCGGTGAGATGTAAGATGTGAGATGTGAGATGTGAGATGTTAGATGTGAGAGGTGAGCGTTGAGCGCTGAGATGTGAGATGTGAGATTTGAGATGTTAGATGTGAGCGGTGAGCAGTGAGCGGTGAGATGTGAGATGTGAGCGGTGAGCGGTGAGATGTGAGCGGTGAGCGGTGAGATGTGAGCGTTGAGCGGTGAGATGTGAGATGTGAGCGGTGAGCGGTGAGATGTTAGATGTGAGCGTTGAGCGGTGAGATGTGAGCGGTGAGTGGTGAGATGTGAGATGTGAGATGTGAGATGTTAGATGTGAGATGTGCGCGGTGAGCGATGAGATGTGACCGGTGAGCGGTGAGCGGTGAGATGTGAGATGTGATCGGTGAGATGTGAGCGGTGACCGGTGAGCGGTGAGATGTGAGATGTGTGCGGTGAGCGGTGAGATGTGAGATGTGAGATGTGAGCGATGAGCGGTGAGATGTGAGATGTGCGCGGTGAGCGGTGAGATGTGACCGGTGAGCGGTGAGATGTGAGCGGTGAGCGGTGAGACGTGAGCGGTGAGATGTGAGATGTGCGCGGCGAGCGGTGAGCGGTGAGATGTGAGCGGTGAGATGTGAGCACTGAGCGGTGACCGGTGAGCGGTGAGATGTGAGCGGTGAGCGGTGAGATGTGAGATGTGCGCGATGAATGGTGAGTGGTGAGCGGTGAGATGTGAGCGGTGACCGGTAAGCTGTGACCGGTGAGATGTGAGCGGTGAGCGGTGAGATGTGAGCGGTGAGATGTTAGATGTGAGATTTGAGCGGTGAGCGGTGAGATGTGAGATGTGAGATGTGATATGTGAGCGGTGAGATGTGAGCGGTGAGATGTGAGCGGTGAGATGTGAGATGTGAGCGGTGAGCGGTGAGCGGTGAGATGTGAGCGGTGAGATGTGAGCGCTGAGCGGTGAGCGGTGAGATGTGAGCGGTGAGCGGTGAGATGTGAGATGTGCGCGGTGCTGAGATGTGACCGGTGAGCGGTGAGATGTGAGATGTGAGCGTTGAGCGTTGAGATGTGAGCAATGAGCGGTGAGATGTGAGATGTGAGATGTGAGATGTGAGCGGTGAGATGTGAGATGTGAGATGTGAGATGTGAGCGGTGAGATGTGAGATGTGAGCGGTGAGATGTGAGATGTGAGCGGTGAGCGGTGAGATGTTAGATGTGAGCGGTGAGGTGTTAGATGTGAGCGGTAAGCGGTGAGATGTGAGATGTGAGATGTCAGCGTTGAGCGGTGAGATGTGAGCGGTGAGATGTGAGATGTGAGCGATGAGCGGTGAGATGTGAGATGTGAGATGTGAGATGTGAGATGTGAGCGGTGAGATGTGAGCGGTGAGATGTGAGATGTGAGCGGTGAGATGTTAGATGTGAGCGGTGAGCGGTGAGATGTGAAATGTGAGATGTGAGATGTGAGATGTGACCGGTGAGATGTGAGCGGTGAGCGGTGAGATGTGAGCGGTGAGAGGTGAGATGTGAGATGTGACCGGTGAGATGTGAGATGTGAGATGTGAGATGTGAGAGGTGAGAGGTGAGATGTGAGATGTGAGATGTGAGCGTTGAGCGGTGAGATGTGAGATGTGAGATGTGAGATGTGAGATGTGAGATGTGAGATGTGAGCGGTGAGCGGTGAGCGGTGAGATGTGAGATGTGAGCGGTGAGCGGTGAGATGTGAGCGGTGAGATGTGAGATGTGAGCGGTGAGATGTGAGATGTGAGATGTGAGCGGTGAGATGTGAGCGATGATCGGTGAGATGTGAGATGTTAGATGTGAGATGTGAGATGTGAGCGGTGAGATGTTAGATTTGAGATGTGAGCGGTGAGCGGTGAGCGGTGAGATGTGAGATGTGAGTGGTCAGCGGTGAGATGTGAGATGTGAGATGTGAGCGGTGAGCGGTGAGCGGTGAGAGGTGAGATGTGAGATGTGAGATATGACCGGTGAGATGTGAGATGTGAGTTGTGAGAGGTGAGATATGAGATGTGAGAGGTGAGATGTGAGAGGTGAGATGTGAGCGTTGAGCGTTGAGATGTAAGATGTAAGATGTGAGATGTGAGATGTTAGATGTGAGATGTGAGATGTGAGAGGTGAGCGTTGAGCGCTGAGATGTGAGATGTGAGATGTGAGATGTGAGATGTTAGATGTGAGCGGTGAGCAGTGAGCGGTGAGATGTGAGATGTGAGCGATGAGCGGTGAGATGTGAGCGGTGAGCGGTGAGATGTGAGCGTTGAGCGGTGAGATGTGAGATGTGAGCGGTGAGCGGTGAGATGTTAGATGTGAGCGTTGAGCGGTGAGATGTGAGCGGTGAGTGGTGAGATGTGAGATGTGAGATGTTAGATGTGAGATGTGCGCGGTGAGCGATGAGATGTGACCGGTGAGCGGTGAGCGGTGAGATGTGAGATGTGATCGGTGAGATGTGAGCGGTGACCGGTGAGCGGTGAGATGTGAGATGTGTGCGGTGAGCGGTGAGATGTGAGATGTGAGATGTGAGCGATGAGCGGTGAGATGTGAGATTTGCGCGGTGAGCGGTGAGATGTGACCGGTGAGCGGTGAGCGGTGAGATGTGAGCGGTGAGCGGTGAAACGTGAGCGGTGAGATGTGAGATGTTCGCGGCGAGCGGTGAGCGGTGAGATGTGAGCGGTGAGATGTGAGCGCTGAGCGGTGACCGGTGAGCGGTGAGATGTGAGCGGTGAGCGGTGAGATGTGAGATGTGCGCGGTGAACGGTGAGTGGTGAGCGGTGAGATGTGAGCGGTGACCGGTAAGCTGTGACCGGTGAGATGTGAGCGGTGAGCGGTGAGATGTGAGCGGTGAGATGTTAGATGTGAGATTTGAGCGGTGAGCGGTGAGATGTGAGATGTGAGATGTGATATGTGAGCGGTGAGATGTGAGCGGTGAGATGTGAGCGGTGAGATGTGAGATGTGAGCGGTGAGCGGTGAGATGTGAGCGGTGAGATGTGAGCGCTGAGCGGTGAGCGGTGAGATGTGAGCGGTGAGCGGTGAGATGTGAGATGTGAGATGTGCGCGGTGCTGAGATGTCACCGGTGAGCGGTGAGATGTGAGATGTGAGCGGTGAGCGTTGAGATGTGAGCAATGAGCGGTGAGATGTGAGATGTGAGATGTGAGATGTGAGCGGTGAGATGTGAGATGTGAGATGTGAGATGTGAGCGGTGAGATGTGAGATGTGAGCGGTGAGATGTGAGATGTGAGCGGTGAGCGGTGAGATGTTAGATGTGAGTGGTGAGATGTTAGATGTGAGCGGTAAGCGGTGAGATGTGAGATGTGAGATGTCAGCGTTGAGCGGTGAGATGTGAGCGGTGAGATGTGAGATGTGAGCGATGAGCGGTGAGCGGTGAGATGTGAGCGGTGAGATGTGAGCGCTGAGCGGTGAGCGGTGAGATGTGAGCGGTGAGCGGTGAGATGTGAGATGTGCGCGGTGCTGAGATGTGACCGGTGAGATGTGAGCGGTGAGCGGTGAGATGTGAGCGGTGAGATGTTAGATGTGAGATTTGAGCGGTGAGCGGTGAGATGTGAGATGTGAGATGTGATATGTGAGCGGTGAGATGTGAGCGGTGAGATGTGAGCGGTGAGATGTGAGATGTGAGCGGTGAGCGGTGAGCGGTGAGATGTGAGCGGTGAGATGTGAGCGCTGAGCGGTGAGCGGTGAGATGTGAGCGGTGAGCGGTGAGATGTGAGATGTGCGCGGTGCTGAGATGTGACCGGTGAGCGGTGAGATGTGAGATGTGAGCGGTGAGCGTTGAGATGTGAGCAATGAGCGGTGAGATGTGAGATGTGAGATGTGAGATGTGAGCGGTGAGATGTGAGATGTGAGATGTGAGATGTGAGCGGTGAGATGTGAGATGTGAGCGGTGAGATGTGAGATGTGAGCGGTGAGTGGTGAGATGTTAGATGTGAGCGGTGAGGTGTTAGATGTGAGCGGTAAGCGGTGAGATGTGAGATGTGAGATGTCAGCGTTGAGCGGTGAGATGTGAGCGGTGAGATGTGAGATGTGAGCGATGAGCGGTGAGATGTGAGATGTGAGATGTGAGATGTGAGATGTGAGCGGTGAGATGTGAGCGGTGAGATGTGAGATGTGAGCGGTGAGATGTTAGATGTGAGCGGTGAGCGGTGAGATGTGAAATGTGAGATGTGAGATGTGAGATGTGACCGGTGAGATGTGAGCGGTGAGCGGTGAGATGTGAGCGGTGAGAGGTGAGATGTGAGATGTGACCGGTGAGATGTGAGATGTGAGATGTGAGATGTGAGAGGTGAGAGGTGAGATGTGAGATGTGAGATGTGAGCGTTGAGCGGTGAGATGTGAGATGTGAGATGTGAGATGTGAGATGTGAGATGTGAGATGTGAGCGGTGAGCGGTGAGCGGTGAGATGTGAGATGTGAGCGGTGAGCGGTGAGATGTGAGCGGTGAGATGTGAGATGTGAGCGGTGAGCGGTGAGATGTGAGATTTGAGATGTGAGATGTGAGCGGTGAGATGTGAGCGATGATCGGTGAGATGTGAGATGTTAGATGTGAGATGTGAGATGTGAGCGGTGAGATGTTAGATTTGAGATGTGAGCGGTGAGCGGTGAGCGGTGAGATGTGAGATGTGAGTGGTCAGCGGTGAGATGTGAGATGTGAGATGTGAGATGTGAGCGGTGAGCGGTGAGCGGTGAGAGGTGAGATGTGAGATGTGAGATATGACCGGTGAGATGTGAGATGTGAGTTGTGAGAGGTGAGATGTGAGATGTGAGAGGTGAGATGTGAGAGGTGAGATGTGAGCGTTGAGCGTTGAGATGTAAGATGTAAGATGTGAGATGTGAGATGTTAGATGTGAGATGTGAGATGTGAGAGGTGAGCGTTGAGCACTGAGATGTGAGATGTGAGATGTGAGATGTGAGATGTTAGATGTGAGCGGTGAGCAGTGAGCGGTGAGATGTGAGATGTGAGCGATGAGCGGTGAGATGTGAGCGGTGAGCGGTGAGATGTGAGCGTTGAGCGGTGAGATGTGAGATGTGAGCGGTGAGCGGTGAGATGTTAGATGTGAGCGTTGAGCGGTGAGATGTGAGCGGTGAGTGGTGAGATGTGAGATGTGAGATGTTAGATGTGAGATGTGCGCGGTGAGCGATGAGATGTGACCGGTGAGCGGTGAGCGGTGAGATGTGAGATGTGATCGGTGAGATGTGAGCGGTGACCGGTGAGCGGTGAGATGTGAGATGTGTGCGGTGAGCGGTGAGATGTGAGATGTGAGATGTGAGCGATGAGCGGTGAGATGTGAGATTTGCGCGGTGAGCGGTGAGATGTGACCGGTGAGCGGTGAGCGGTGAGATGTGAGCGGTGAGCGGTGAAACGTGAGCGGTGAGATGTGAGATGTTCGCGGCGAGCGGTGAGCGGTGAGATGTGAGCGGTGAGATGTGAGCGCTGAGCGGTGACCGGTGAGCGGTGAGATGTGAGCGGTGAGCGGTGAGATGTGAGATGTGCGCGGTGAACGGTGAGTGGTGAGCGGTGAGATGTGAGCGGTGACCGGTAAGCTGTGACCGGTGAGATGTGAGCGGTGAGCGGTGAGATGTGAGCGGTGAGATGTTAGATGTGAGATTTGAGCGGTGAGCGGTGAGATGTGAGATGTGAGATGTGATATGTGAGCGGTGAGATGTGAGCGGTGAGATGTGAGCGGTGAGATGTGAGATGTGAGCGGTGAGCGGTGAGATGTGAGCGGTGAGATGTGAGCGCTGAGCGGTGAGCGGTGAGATGTGAGCGGTGAGCGGTGAGATGTGAGATGTGAGATGTGCGCGGTGCTGAGATGTCACCGGTGAGCGGTGAGATGTGAGATGTGAGCGGTGAGCGTTGAGATGTGAGCAATGAGCGGTGAGATGTGAGATGTGAGATGTGAGATGTGAGCGGTGAGATGTGAGATGTGAGATGTGAGATGTGAGCGGTGAGATGTGAGATGTGAGCGGTGAGATGTGAGATGTGAGCGGTGAGCGGTGAGATGTTAGATGTGAGTGGTGAGATGTTAGATGTGAGCGGTAAGCGGTGAGATGTGAGATGTGAGATGTCAGCGTTGAGCGGTGAGATGTGAGCGGTGAGATGTGAGATGTGAGCGATGAGCGGTGAGCGGTGAGATGTGAGCGGTGAGATGTGAGCGCTGAGCGGTGAGCGGTGAGATGTGAGCGGTGAGCGGTGAGATGTGAGATGTGCGCGGTGCTGAGATGTGACCGGTGAGCGGTGAGATGTGAGATGTGAGCGGTGAGCGTTGAGATGTGAGCAATGAGCGGTGAGATGTGAGATGTGAGATGTGAGATGTGAGCGGTGAGATGTGAGATGTGAGATGTGAGCGATGAGCGGTGAGATGTGAGATGTGCGCGGTGAGCGGTGAGATGTGACCGGTGAGCGGTGAGCGGTGAGATGTGAGCGGTGAGCGGTGAAACGTGAGCGGTCAGATGTGAGATGTTCGCGGCGAGCGGTGAGATGTGAGCGTTGAGATGTGAGCGCTGAGCGGTGACCGGTGAGCGGTGAGATGTGAGCGGTGAGATGTGAGATGTGCGCGGTGAACGGTGAGTGGTGAGCGGTGAGATGTGAGCGGTGACCGGTAAGCTGTGACCGGTGAGATGTGAGCGGTGAGCGGTGAGATGTGAGCGGTGAGATGTTAGATGTGAGATTTGAGCGGTGAGCGGTGAGATGTGAGATGTGAGATGTGATATGTGAGCGGTGAGATGTGAGCGGTGAGATGTGAGCGGTGAGATGTGAGATGTGAGCGGTGAGCGGTGAACGGTGAGATGTGAGCGGTGAGATGTGAGCGCTGAGCGGTGAGCGGTGAGATGTGAGCGGTGAGCGGTGAGATGTGAGCGCTGAGCGGTGAGCGGTGAGATGTGAGCGGTGAGCGGTGAGATGTGAGATGTGCGCGGTGCTGAGATGTCACCGGTGAGCGGTGAGATGTGAGATGTGAGCGGTGAGCGTTGAGATGTGAGCAATGAGCGGTGAGATGTGAGATGTGAGATGTGAGATGTGAGCGGTGAGATGTGAGATGTGAGATGTGAGATGTGAGCGGTGAGATGTGAGATGTGAGCGGTGATATGTGAGATGTGAGCGGTGAGCGGTGAGATGTTACATGTGAGTGGTGAGATGTTAGATGTGAGCGGTAAGCGGTGAGATGTGAGATGTGAGATGTCAGCGTTGAGCGGTGAGATGTGAGCGGTGAGATGTGAGATGTGAGCGATGAGCGGTGAGCGGTGAGATGTGAGCGGTGAGATGTGAGCGCTGAGCGGTGAGCGGTGAGATGTGAGCGGTGAGCGGTGAGATGTGAGATGTGCGCGGTGCTGAGATGTGACCGGTGAGCGGTGAGATGTGAGATGTGAGCGGTGAGCGTTGAGATGTGAGCAATGAGCGGTGAGATGTGAGATGTGAGATGTGAGATGTGAGCGGTGAGATGTGAGATGTGAGATGTGAGATGTGAGCGGTGAGATGTGAGATGTGAGCGGTGAGATGTGAGATGTGAGCGGTGAGCGGTGAGATGTTAGATGTGAGCGGTGAGGTGTTAGATGTGAGCGGTAAGCGGTGAGATGTGAGATGTGAGATGTCAGCGTTGAGCGGTGAGATGTGAGCGGTGAGATGTGAGATGTGAGCGATGAGCGGTGAGATGTGAGATGTGAGATGTGAGATGTGAGATGTGAGCGGTGAGATGTGAGCGGTGAGATGTGAGATGTGAGCGGTGAGATGTTAGATGTGAGCGGTGAGCGGTGAGATGTGAAATGTGAGATGTGAGATGTGAGATGTGACCGGTGAGATGTGAGCGGTGAGCGGTGAGATGTGAGCGGTGAGAGGTGAGATGTGAGATGTGACCGGTGAGATGTGACATGTGAGATGTGAGATGTGAGAGGTGAGAGGTGAGATGTGAGATGTGAGCGTTGAGCGGTGAGATGTGAGATGTGAGATGTGAGATGTGAGATGTTAGATGTGAGCGGTGAGCGGTGAGCGATGAGATGTGAGATGTGAGCGGTGAGCGGTGAGATGTGAGCGGTGAGATGTGAGATGTGAGCGGTGAGCGGTGAGATGTGAGATGTGAGATGTGAGATGTGAGATGTGAGCGGTGAGATGTGAGCGATGATCGGTGAGATGTGAGATGTTAGATGTGAGATGTGAGATATGAGCGGTGAGATGTTAGATTTGAGATGTGAGCGGTGAGCGGTGAGCGGTGAGATGTGAGATGTGAGTGGTCAGCGGTGAGATGTGAGATGTGAGATGTGAGCGGTGAGCGGTGAGCGGTGAGAGGTGAGATGTGAGATGTGAGATATGACCGGTGAGATGTGAGATGTGAGTTGTGAGAGGTGAGATGTGAGATGTGAGAGGTGAGATGTGAGAGGTGAGGTGTGAGCGTTGAGCGGTGAGATGTAAGATGTGAGATGTGAGATGTGAGATGTTAGATGTGAGATGTGAGATGTGAGAGGTGAGCGTTGAGCGCTGAGATGTGAGATGTGAGATGTGAGATGTGAGCGATGAGCGGTGAGATGTGAGCGGTGAGCGGTGAGATGTGAGCGTTGAGCGGTGAGATGTGAGATGTGAGCGGTGAGCGGTGAGATGTTAGATGTGAGCGTTGAGCGGTGAGATGTGAGCGGTGAGTGGTGAGATGTGAGATGTGAGATGTGAGATGTTAGATGTGAGATGTGCGCGGTGAGCGATGAGATGTGACCGGTGAGCGGTGAGCGGTGAGATGTGAGATGTGATCGGTGAGATGTGAGCGGTGACCGGTGAGCGGTGAGATGTGAGATGTGTGCGGTGAGCGGTGAGATGTGAGATGTGAGATGTGAGCGATGAGCGGTGAGATGTGAGATGTGCGCGGTGAGCGGTGAGATGTGACCGGTGAGCGGTGAGCGGTGAGATGTGAGCGGTGAGCGGTGAAACGTGAGCGGTGAGATGTGAGATGTTCGCGGCGAGCGGTGAGCGGTGAGATGTGAGCGGTGAGATGTGAGCGCTGAGCGGTGACCGGTGAGCGGTGAGATGTGAGCGGTGAGCGGTGAGATGTGAGATGTGCGCGGTGAACGGTGAGTGGTGAGCGGTGAGATGTGAGCGGTGACCGGTAAGCTGTGACCGGTGAGATGTGAGCGGTGAGCGGTGAGATGTGAGCGGTGAGATGTTAGATGTGAGATTTGAGCGGCGAGCGGTGAGCGGTGAGATGTGAGCGGTGAGATGTGAGCGCTGAGCGGTGAGCGGTGAGATGTGAGCGGTGAGCGGTGAGATGTGAGATGTGCGCGGTGCTGAGATGTCACCGGTGAGCGGTGAGATGTGAGATGTGAGCGGTGAGCGTTGAGATGTGAGCAATGAGCGGTGAGATGTGAGATGTGAGATGTGAGATGTGAGCGGTGAGATGTGAGATGTGAGATGTGAGATGTGAGCGGTGAGATGTGAGATGTGAGCGGTGAGATGTGAGATGTGAGCGGTGAGCGGTGAGATGTTAGATGTGAGTGGTGAGATGTTAGATGTGAGCGGTAAGCGGTGAGATGTGAGATGTCAGCGTTGAGCGGTGAGATGTGAGCGGTGAGATGTGAGATGTGAGCGATGAGCGGTGAGATGTGAGATGTGAGATGTGAGATGTGAGCGGTGAGATGTGAGCGGTGAGATGTGAGATGTGAGCGGTGAGATGTTAGATGTGAGCGGTGAGCGGTGAGATGTGAAATGTGAGATGTGAGATGTGAGATGTGAGCGGTGAGATGTGAGCGGTGAGATGTGAGCGGTGAGAGGTGAGAGGTGAGATGTGAGCGGTGACCGGTGAGCGGTGAGATGTGAGATGTGCGCGGTGAGCGGTGAGATGTGAGATGTGAGATGTGAGCGATGAGCGGTGAAATGTGAGATGTGCGCGGTGAGCGGTGAGATGTGACCGGTGAGCGGTGAGCGGTGAGATGTGAGCGGTGAGTGGTGAGCGTTGAGATGTGAGCGGTGAGATGTGAGATGTGCGCGGCGAGCGGTGAGCGGTGAGATGTGAGCGGTGAGATGTGAGCGCTGAGCGGTGACCGGTGAGCGGTGAGATGTGAGCGGTGAGCGGTGAGATGTGAGATGTGCGCGGTGAACGGTGAGCGGTGAGATGTGAGCGGTGAGATGTGAGCGGTGACCGGTAAGCTGTGACCGGTGAGATGTGAGCGGTGAGCGGTGAGATGTGAGCGGTGAGATGTTAGATGTGAGATTTGAGCGGTGAGCGGTGAGATGTGAGATGTGAGATGTGAGCGGTGAGCGGTGAGATGTGAGCGGTGAGATGTGAGCGGTGAGATGTGAGATGTGAGATGTGAGATGTGAGATGTGATCGGTGAGCGGTGAGCGGTGAGATGTGAGCGGTGAGATGTTAGATGTGAGATTTGAGATGTGAGATGTGAGCGGTGAGCGGTGAGATGTGAGCGGTGAGATGTTAGATGTGAGATTTGAGCGGTGAGCGGTGAGATGTGAGATGTGAGATGTGAGCGGTGAGCGGTGAGATGTGAGCGGTGAGATGTGAGCGGTGAGATGTGAGATGTGAGATGTGAGATGTGACCGGTGAGATGTGAGATGTGAGTTGTGAGAGGTGAGATGTGAGATGTGAGAGGTGAGATGTGAGAGGTGAGATGTGAGATGTGAGCGTTGAGCGGTGAGATGTGAGATGTGAGATGTGAGATGTTAGATGTGAGCGGTGAGATGTTAGATGTGAGCGGTAAGCGGTTAGATGTGAGATGTGAGACGTGAGATGTGAGCGTTGAGCGGTGAGATGTGAGCGGTGAGATGTGAGATGTGAGCGGTGAGCGGTGAGATGTGAGATGTGAGATGTGAGCGGTGAGATGTGAGCGGTGAGATGTGAGATGTGAGCGGTGAGATGTTAGATGTGAGCGGTGAGCGGTGAGATGTGAGATGTGAGATGTGACCGGTGAGATGTGAGATGTGAGTTGTGAGAGGTGAGATGTGAGAGGTGAGATGTGAGATGTGAGATGTGAGCGTTGAGCGGTGAGATGTGAGATGTGAGATGTGAGATGTGAGATGTTAGATGTGAGCGGTGAGCAGTGAGCGGTGAGATGTGAGATGTGATCGGTGAGCGGTGAGATGTGAGCGGTGAGCGGTGAGATGTGAGCGTTGAGCGGTGAGATGTGAGATGTGAGCGGTGAGATGTTAGATGTGAGCATTGAGCGGTGAGATGTGAGCGGTGAGCGGTGAGATGTGAGATGTGAGATGTGAGATGTGAGATGTTAGATGTGAGATGTGCGCGGTGAGCGATGAGATGTGAGCGGTGAGCGGTGAGCGGTGAGATGTGAGATGTGATCGGTGAGATGTGAGCGGTGACCGGTGAGCGGTGAGATGTGAGATGTGCGCGGTGAGCGGTGAGATGTGAGATGTGAGATGTGAGCGATGAGCGGTGAGATGTGAGATGTGCGCGGTGAGCGGTGAGATGTGACCGGTGAGCGGTGAGCGGTGAGATGTGAGCGGTGACCGGTGAGCGGTGACCGGTGAGATGTGAGCGGTGAGCGGTGAGATGTGAGCGGTGAGATGTGAGATGTGCGCGGCGAGCGGTGAGCGGTAAGATGTGAGCGGTGAGATGTGAGCGCTGAGCGGTGAGCGGTGAGATGTGAGCAGTGAGCGATGAGATGTGAGATGTGAGATGTGAGCGTTGAGCGGTGAGATGTGAGATGTGAGATGTGAGATGTGAGATGTGAGATGTGAGCGGTGAGCGGTGAGCGGTGAGATGTGAGATGTGAGCGGTGAGCGGTGAGATGTGAGCGGTGAGATGTGAGATGTGAGCGGTGAGCGGTGAGATGTGAGATTTGAGATGTGAGATGTGAGCGGTGAGATGTGAGCGATGATCGGTGAGATGTGAGATGTTAGATGTGAGATGTGAGATGTGAGCGGTGAGATGTTAGATTTGAGATGTGAGCGGTGAGCGGTGAGCGGTGAGATGTGAGATGTGAGTGGTCAGCGGTGAGATGTGAGATGTGAGATGTGAGATGTGAGCGGTGAGCGGTGAGAGGTGAGATGTGAGATGTGAGATATGACCGGTGAGATGTGAGATGTGAGTTGTGAGAGGTGAGATGTGAGATGTGAGAGGTGAGATGTGAGAGGTGAGATGTGAGCGTTGAGCGTTGAGATGTAAGATGTAAGATGTGAGATGTGAGATGTTAGATGTGAGATGTGAGATGTGAGAGGTGAGCGTTGAGCACTGAGATGTGAGATGTGAGATGTGAGATGTGAGATGTTAGATGTGAGCGGTGAGCAGTGAGCGGTGAGATGTGAGATGTGAGCGATGAGCGGTGAGATGTGAGCGGTGAGCGGTGAGATGTGAGCGTTGAGCGGTGAGATGTGAGATGTGAGCGGTGAGCGGTGAGATGTTAGATGTGAGCGTTGAGCGGTGAGATGTGAGCGGTGAGTGGTGAGATGTGAGATGTGAGATGTTAGATGTGAGATGTGCGCGGTGAGCGATGAGATGTGACCGGTGAGCGGTGAGCGGTGAGATGTGAGATGTGATCGGTGAGATGTGAGCGGTGACCGGTGAGCGGTGAGATGTGAGATGTGTGCGGTGAGCGGTGAGATGTGAGATGTGAGATGTGAGCGATGAGCGGTGAGATGTGAGATTTGCGCGGTGAGCGGTGAGATGTGACCGGTGAGCGGTGAGCGGTGAGATGTGAGCGGTGAGCGGTGAAACGTGAGCGGTGAGATGTGAGATGTTCGCGGCGAGCGGTGAGATGTGAGCGTTGAGATGTGAGCGCTGAGCGGTGACCGGTGAGCGGTGAGATGTGAGCGGTGAGATGTGAGATGTGCGCGGTGAACGGTGAGTGGTGAGCGGTGAGATGTGAGCGGTGACCGGTAAGCTGTGACCGGTGAGATGTGAGCGGTGAGCGGTGAGATGTGAGCGGTGAGATGTTAGATGTGAGATTTGAGCGGTGAGCGGTGAGATGTGAGATGTGAGATGTGATATGTGAGCGGTGAGATGTGAGCGGTGAGATGTGAGCGGTGAGATGTGAGATGTGAGCGGTGAGCGGTGAACGGTGAGATGTGAGCGGTGAGATGTGAGCGCTGAGCGGTGAGCGGTGAGATGTGAGCGGTGAGCGGTGAGATGTGAGCGCTGAGCGGTGAGCGGTGAGATGTGAGCGGTGAGCGGTGAGATGTGAGATGTGCGCGGTGCTGAGATGTCACCGGTGAGCGGTGAGATGTGAGATGTGAGCGGTGAGCGTTGAGATGTGAGCAATGAGCGGTGAGATGTGAGATGTGAGATGTGAGATGTGAGATGTGAGCGGTGAGATGTGAGATGTGAGATGTGAGATGTGAGCGGTGAGATGTGAGATGTGAGCGGTGAGATGTGAGATGTGAGCGGTGAGCGGTGAGATGTTACATGTGAGTGGTGAGATGTTAGATGTGAGCGGTAAGCGGTGAGATGTGAGATGTGAGATGTCAGCGTTGAGCGGTGAGATGTGAGCGGTGAGATGTGAGATGTGAGCGATGAGCGGTGAGCGGTGAGATGTGAGCGGTGAGATGTGAGCGCTGAGCGGTGAGCGGTGAGATGTGAGCGGTGAGCGGTGAGATGTGAGATGTGCGCGGTGCTGAGATGTGACCGGTGAGCGGTGAGATGTGAGATGTGAGCGGTGAGCGTTGAGATGTGAGCAATGAGCGGTGAGATGTGAGATGTGAGATGTGAGATGTGAGCGGTGAGATGTGAGATGTGAGATGTGAGATGTGAGCGGTGAGATGTGAGATGTGAGCGGTGAGATGTGAGATGTGAGCGGTGAGCGGTGAGATGTTAGATGTGAGCGGTGAGGTGTTAGATGTGAGCGGTAAGCGGTGAGATGTGAGATGTGAGATGTCAGCGTTGAGCGGTGAGATGTGAGCGGTGAGATGTGAGATGTGAGCGATGAGCGGTGAGATGTGAGATGTGAGATGTGAGATGTGAGATGTGAGCGGTGAGATGTGAGCGGTGAGATGTGAGATGTGAGCGGTGAGATGTTAGATGTGAGCGGTGAGCGGTGAGATGTGAAATGTGAGATGTGAGATGTGAGATGTGACCGGTGAGATGTGAGCGGTGAGCGGTGAGATGTGAGCGGTGAGAGGTGAGATGTGAGATGTGACCGGTGAGATGTGACATGTGAGATGTGAGATGTGAGAGGTGAGAGGTGAGATGTGAGATGTGAGCGTTGAGCGGTGAGATGTGAGATGTGAGATGTGAGATGTGAGATGTGAGATGTTAGATGTGAGCGGTGAGCGGTGAGCGATGAGATGTGAGATGTGAGCGGTGAGCGGTGAGATGTGAGCGGTGAGATGTGAGATGTGAGCGGTGAGCGGTGAGATGTGAGATGTGAGATGTGAGATGTGAGATGTGAGCGGTGAGATGTGAGCGATGATCGGTGAGATGTGAGATGTTAGATGTGAGATGTGAGATATGAGCGGTGAGATGTTAGATTTGAGATGTGAGCGGTGAGCGGTGAGCGGTGAGATGTGAGATGTGAGTGGTCAGCGGTGAGATGTGAGATGTGAGATGTGAGCGGTGAGCGGTGAGCGGTGAGAGGTGAGATGTGAGATGTGAGATATGACCGGTGAGATGTGAGATGTGAGTTGTGAGAGGTGAGATGTGAGATGTGAGAGGTGAGATGTGAGAGGTGAGGTGTGAGCGTTGAGCGGTGAGATGTAAGATGTGAGATGTGAGATGTGAGATGTTAGATGTGAGATGTGAGATGTGAGAGGTGAGCGTTGAGCGCTGAGATGTGAGATGTGAGATGTGAGATGTGAGCGATGAGCGGTGAGATGTGAGCGGTGAGCGGTGAGATGTGAGCGTTGAGCGGTGAGATGTGAGATGTGAGCGGTGAGCGGTGAGATGTTAGATGTGAGCGTTGAGCGGTGAGATGTGAGCGGTGAGTGGTGAGATGTGAGATGTGAGATGTGAGATGTTAGATGTGAGATGTGCGCGGTGAGCGATGAGATGTGACCGGTGAGCGGTGAGCGGTGAGATGTGAGATGTGATCGGTGAGATGTGAGCGGTGACCGGTGAGCGGTGAGATGTGAGATGTGTGCGGTGAGCGGTGAGATGTGAGATGTGAGATGTGAGCGATGAGCGGTGAGATGTGAGATGTGCGCGGTGAGCGGTGAGATGTGACCGGTGAGCGGTGAGCGGTGAGATGTGAGCGGTGAGCGGTGAAACGTGAGCGGTGAGATGTGAGATGTTCGCGGCGAGCGGTGAGCGGTGAGATGTGAGCGGTGAGATGTGAGCGCTGAGCGGTGACCGGTGAGCGGTGAGATGTGAGCGGTGAGCGGTGAGATGTGAGATGTGCGCGGTGAACGGTGAGTGGTGAGCGGTGAGATGTGAGCGGTGACCGGTAAGCTGTGACCGGTGAGATGTGAGCGGTGAGCGGTGAGATGTGAGCGGTGAGATGTTAGATGTGAGATTTGAGCGGCGAGCGGTGAGCGGTGAGATGTGAGCGGTGAGATGTGAGCGCTGAGCGGTGAGCGGTGAGATGTGAGCGGTGAGCGGTGAGATGTGAGATGTGCGCGGTGCTGAGATGTCACCGGTGAGCGGTGAGATGTGAGCGGTGAGCGTTGAGATGTGAGCAATGAGCGGTGAGATGTGAGATGTGAGATGTGAGATGTGAGCGGTGAGATGTGAGATGTGAGATGTGAGATGTGAGCGGTGAGATGTGAGATGTGAGCGGTGAGATGTGAGATGTGAGCGGTGAGCGGTGAGATGTTAGATGTGAGTGGTGAGATGTTAGATGTGAGCGGTAAGCGGTGAGATGTGAGATGTCAGCGTTGAGCGGTGAGATGTGAGCGGTGAGATGTGAGATGTGAGCGATGAGCGGTGAGATGTGAGATGTGAGATGTGAGATGTGAGCGGTGAGATGTGAGCGGTGAGATGTGAGATGTGAGCGGTGAGATGTTAGATGTGAGCGGTGAGCGGTGAGATGTGAAATGTGAGATGTGAGATGTGAGATGTGAGCGGTGAGATGTGAGCGGTGAGATGTGAGCGGTGAGAGGTGAGAGGTGAGATGTGAGCGGTGACCGGTGAGCGGTGAGATGTGAGATGTGCGCGGTGAGCGGTGAGATGTGAGATGTGAGATGTGAGCGATGAGCGGTGAAATGTGAGATGTGCGCGGTGAGCGGTGAGATGTGACCGGTGAGCGGTGAGCGGTGAGATGTGAGCGGTGAGTGGTGAGCGTTGAGATGTGAGCGGTGAGATGTGAGATGTGCGCGGCGAGCGGTGAGCGGTGAGATGTGAGCGGTGAGATGTGAGCGCTGAGCGGTGACCGGTGAGCGGTGAGATGTGAGCGGTGAGCGGTGAGATGTGAGATGTGCGCGGTGAACGGTGAGCGGTGAGATGTGAGCGGTGAGATGTGAGCGGTGACCGGTAAGCTGTGACCGGTGAGATGTGAGCGGTGAGAGGTGAGATGTGAGCGGTGAGATGTTAGATGTGAGATTTGAGCGGTGAGCGGTGAGATGTGAGATGTGAGATGTGAGCGGTGAGCGGTGAGATGTGAGCGGTGAGATGTGAGCGGTGAGATGTGAGATGTGAGATGTGAGATGTGAGATGTGATCGGTGAGCGGTGAGCGGTGAGATGTGAGCGGTGAGATGTTAGATGTGAGATTTGAGATGTGAGATGTGAGCGGTGAGCGGTGAGATGTGAGCGGTGAGATGTTAGATGTGAGATTTGAGCGGTGAGCGGTGAGATGTGAGATGTGAGATGTGAGCGGTGAGCGGTGAGATGTGAGCGGTGAGATGTGAGCGGTGAGATGTGAGATGTGAGATGTGAGATGTGACCGGTGAGATGTGAGATGTGAGTTGTGAGAGGTGAGATGTGAGATGTGAGAGGTGAGATGTGAGAGGTGAGATGTGAGATGTGAGCGTTGAGCGGTGAGATGTGAGATGTGAGATGTGAGATGTTAGATGTGAGCGGTGAGATGTTAGATGTGAGCGGTAAGCGGTTAGATGTGAGATGTGAGACGTGAGATGTGAGCGTTGAGCGGTGAGATGTGAGCGGTGAGATGTGAGATGTGAGCGGTGAGCGGTGAGATGTGAGATGTGAGATGTGAGCGGTGAGATGTGAGCGGTGAGATGTGAGATGTGAGCGGTGAGATGTTAGATGTGAGCGGTGAGCGGTGAGATGTGAGATGTGAGATGTGAGCGGTGAGAGGTGAGATGTGAGATGTGAGATGTGACCGGTGAGATGTGAGATGTGAGTTGTGAGAGGTGAGATGTGAGAGGTGAGATGTGAGATGTGAGATGTGAGCGTTGAGCGGTGAGATGTGAGATGTGAGATGTGAGATGTGAGATGTTAGATGTGAGCGGTGAGCAGTGAGCGGTGAGATGTGAGATGTGATCGGTGAGCGGTGAGATGTGAGCGGTGAGCGGTGAGATGTGAGCGTTGAGCGGTGAGATGTGAGATGTGAGCGGTGAGATGTTAGATGTGAGCATTGAGCGGTGAGATGTGAGCGGTGAGCGGTGAGATGTGAGATGTGAGATGTGAGATGTGAGATGTTAGATGTGAGATGTGCGCGGTGAGCGATGAGATGTGAGCGGTGAGCGGTGAGCGGTGAGATGTGAGATGTGATCGGTGAGATGTGAGCGGTGACCGGTGAGCGGTGAGATGTGAGATGTGCGCGGTGAGCGGTGAGATGTGAGATGTGAGATGTGAGCGATGAGCGGTGAGATGTGAGATGTGCGCGGTGAGCGGTGAGATGTGACCGGTGAGCGGTGAGCGGTGAGATGTGAGCGGTGACCGGTGAGCGGTGACCGGTGAGATGTGAGCGGTGAGCGGTGAGATGTGAGCGGTGAGATGTGAGATGTGCGCGGCGAGCGGTGAGCGGTAAGATGTGAGCGGTGAGATGTGAGCGCTGAGCGGTGAGCGGTGAGCGGTGAGATGTGAGCAGTGAGCGATGAGATGTGAGATGTGCGCGGTGAGCGGTGAGTGGTGAGCGGTGAGATGTGAGCGGGGACCGGTAAGCTGTGACCGGTGAGATGTGAGCGATGAGATGTGAGATGTGCGCGGTGATTGGTGAGTGGTGAGATGTGAGCGTTGAGCGGTGAGATGTGAGATGTGAGATGTGAGATGTGAGATGTTAGATGTGAAATGTGAGCGGTGAGCGGTGAGATGTGAGATGTGAGATGTGAGCGGTGAGCGGTGAGCGGTGAGAGGTGAGATGTGAAATGTGAGCGGTGAGCGGTGAGATGTGAGATGTGAGATGTGAGATGTGAGCGGTGAGCGGTGAGCGGTGAGATGTGAGATGTGAGATGTGAGCGGTTAGCGGTGAGCGGTGAGAGGTGAGATGTGAGATGTGAGATGTGACCGGTGAGATGTGAGATGTGAGTTGTGAGAGGTGAGATGTGAGATGTGAGAGGTGAGATGTGAGAGGTGAGATGTGAGATGTGAGCGTTGAGATGTGAGATGTGAGATGTGAGATGTGAGATGTGAGATGTTAGATGTGAGCGGTGAGATGTTAGATGTGAGCGGTAAGCGGTGAGATGTGAGATGTGAGATGTGAGCGTTGAGTGGTGAGATGTGAGAGGTGAGATTTGAGATGTGAGATGTGAGATGTGACCGGTGAGATGTGAGTGGTGAGCGGTGAGCGGTGAGAGGTGAGATGTGAGATGTGAGATGTGACCGGTGAGATTTGAGATGTGAGTTGTGAGAGGTGAGATGTGAGATGTGAGAGGTGAGATGTGAGAGGTGAGATGTGAGATGTGAGCGTTGAGCTGTGAGATGTGAGATGTGAGATGTGAGATGTGAGATCTTAGATGTGAGCGGTGAGATGTTAGATGTGAGCGGTAAGCGGTGAGATGTGAGATGTGAGATGTGAGCGTTGAGCGGTGAGATGTGAGCGGTGAGATGTGAGATGTGAGCGGTGAGATGTGAGATGTGAGATGTGAGATGTGAGATGTGAGCGGTGAGATGTGAGCGGTGAGATGTGAGATGTGAGCGGTGAGATGTTAGATGTGAGCGGTGAGCGGTGAGATGTGAGATGTGAGATGTGAGATGTGAGCGGTGAGCGGTGAGCGGTGAGAGGTGAGTTGTGAGATGTGAGATGTGAACGGTGAGATGTGAGATGTGAGTTGTGAGAGGTGAGATGTGAGATGTGAGAGGTGAGATGTGAGATGTGAGATGTGAGATGTGAGCGTTGAGCGGTGAGATGTGAGATGTGAGATGTGAGATGTGAGATGTGAGATGTGAGAGGTGAGCGTTGAGCGCTGAGATGTGAGATGTGAGATGTGAGATGTGAGATGTTGGATGTGAGCGGTGAGATGTGAGCGGTGAGCGGTGAGATGTGAGCGTTGATCGGTGAGATGTGAGATGTGAGCGGTTAGCGGTGAGATGTGAGCGTTGATCGGTGAGATGTGAGCGGTGACCGGTGAGATGTGAGATGTGAGATGTGCGCGGTGAGCGGTGAGATGTGAGATGTGAGATGTGAGCGATGAGCGGTGAGATGTGAGATGTGCGCGGTGAGCGGTGAGATGTGACCAGTGAGCGGTGAGATGTGAGATGTGAGCGGTGAGCGGTGAGCGGTGAGATGTGAGCGGTGAGCGGTGAGATGTGAGCGGTGAGATGTGAGGTGTGCGGGGCGAGCGGTGAGCGGTGAGATGTGAGCGGTGAGATGTGAGCGCTGAGCGGTGACCGGTGAGCGGTGAGATGTGAGCGGTGAACGGTGAGATGTGAGATGTGCGCGGTGAACAGTGAGTGGTGAGCGGTGAGATGTGAGCGGTGACTGGTAAGCTGTGACCGGTGAGATGTGAGCGATGAGCGGTGAGATGTGAGCGGTGAGATGTTAGATGTGAGATTTGAGCGGTGAGCGGTGAGATGTGAGATGTGATATGTGAGTGGTGAGCGGTGAGATGTGAGTGGTGAGATGTGAGCGGTGAGAGGTGAGATGTGAGCGGTGAGCGGTGAGCGGTGAGATGTGAGCGGTGAGATGTGAGCGCTGAGCGGTGAGCGGTGACCGGTGAGCGGTGAGATGTGAGATGTGCACGGTGAGCGGTGAGATGTGAGATGTGAGATGTGAGCGATGAGCGGTGAGATGTGAGATGTGCGCGGTGAGCGGTGAGATGTGACCGGCGAGCGGTGAGCGGTGAGATGTGAGCGGTGAGCGGTGAGCGGTGAGATGTGAGCGGTGAGCGGTGAGATGTGAGCGCTGAGATGTGAGCGCTGAGCGTTGACCGGTGAGCGGTGAGATGTGAGCGGTGAGCGTTGAGATGTGAGATGTGCGCGGTGAACAGTGAGTGGTGAGCGGTGAGATGTGAGCGGTGACCGGTAAGCTGTGACCGGTGAGATGTGAGCGATGAGCGGTGATATGTGAGCGGTGAGATGTTAGATGTGAGATTTGAGCGGTGAGCGGTGAGATGTGAGCGGTGAGATGTGAGCGGTGAGATGTGAGATGTGAGCGGTGAGCAGTGAGCGGTGAGATGTGAGCGGTGAGATGTGAGCGCTGAGCGGTGAGCGGTGAGATGTGAGCGGTGAGCGGTGAGATGTGAGATGTGCGCGGTGCTGAGATGTGACCGGTGAGCGGTGAGATGTGAGATGTGAGATGTGAGCGGTGAGCGTTGAGATGTGAGCGATGAGCGGTGAGATGTGAGATGTGAGCGGTGAGATGTGAGATGTGAGATGTGAGATGTGAGCGGTGAGATGTGAGATGTGAGCGGTGAGATGTGAGATGTGAGCGGTGAGCGGTGAGATGTTAGATGTGAGCGGTGAGATGTTAGATGTGAGCGGTAAGCGGTGAGATGTGAGATGTGAGATGTCAGCGTTGAGCGGTGAGATGTGAGCGGTAAGATGTGAGATGTGAGCGATGAGCGGTGGGATGTGAGATGTGAGATGTGAGATGTGAGATGTGAGCGGTGAGATGTGAGCGGTGAGATGTGAGATGTGAGCGGTGAGATGTTAGATGTGAGCGGTGAGCGGTGAGATGTGAGCGGTGAGCGGTGAGCGGTGAGCGGTGAGATGTGAGAGGTGAGATGTGAGAGGTAAGATGTGAGATGTGAGCGTTGAGATGTGAGATTTGAGATGTGAGATGTGAGATGTGAGAGGTGAGATGTGAGCGTTGAGCGGTGAGATGTGAGATGTGAGATGTGAGATGTGAGATGTTAGATGTGAGCGGTGAGCTGTGAGCGGTGAGATGTGAGATGTGAGCGGTGAGTGGTGAGATGTGAGCGGTGAGCGGTGAGATGTGAGCGTTGAGCGGTGAGATGTGAGATGTGCACGGTGAGCGGTGAGATGTGAGATGTGAGATGTGAGCGATGAGCGGTGAGATGTGAGATGTGCGCGGTGAGCGGTGAGATGTGACCGGTGAGCGGTGAGCGGTGAGATGTGAGCGGTGACCGGTGAGCGGTGACCGGTGAGATGTGAGTGGTGAGCGGTGAGATGTGAGCGGTGAGATGTGAGATGTGCGCGGCGAGCGGTGAGCGGTGAGATGTGAGCGGTGAGATGTGAGCGCTGAGCGGTGAGCGGTGAGCGGTGAGATGTGAGCGGTGAGCGATGAGATGTGAGATGTGCGCGGTGAGTGGTGAGTGGTGAGATGTGAGCGGGGACCGGTAAGCTGTGACCGGTGAGATGTGAGCGGTGAGCGGTGAAATGTGAGCGGTGAGATGTTAGATGTGAGACGTGAGACGTGAGCGGTGAGATGTGAGATGTGAGATGTGAGCGGTGAGATGTGAGCGGTGAGATGTGAGATGTGAGCGGTGAGCGGTGAGATGTGAGCGGTGAGATGTGAGCGCTGAGCGGTGATCGGTGAGCGGTGAGATGTGAGCGGTGAGCGGTGGGATGTGAGATGTGCGCGGTGATGAGATGTGACCGGTGAGCGGTGAGCGGTGAGATGTGCGCGGTGATGAGATGTGAGCGGTGAGATGCGAGATGTGAGCGGTGAGCGGTGAGATGTGAGCGTTGAGCGTTGAGATTTGAGATGTGAGATGTGAGCGGTGAGCGGTGAGATGTTAGATGTGAGCGTTGAGCGGTGAGATGTGAGCGGTGAGCGGTGAGATGTGAGATGTGAGCGGTGAGATGTGAGATGTGAGCGGTGACCGGTGAGATGTGAGATGTGAGATGTTAGATGTGAGATGTGCGCGGTGTGTGGTGAGATGTGACCGGTGAGCGGTGAGCGGTGAGATGTGAGATGTGATCGGTGAGATGGGAGCGGTGAGATGTGAGCGGTGACCGGTGAGATGTGAGATGTGAGATGTGAGCGATGAGCGGTGAGATGTGAGATGTGAGATGTGAGCGATGAGCGGTGAGATTTGAGATGTGCGCGGTGAGCGGTGAGATGTGACCGGTGAGCGGTGAGATGTGAGCGGTGACCGGTGAGCGGTGACCGGTGAGATGTGAGCGGTGAGATGTGAGCGGTGAGATGTGAGATGTGCGCGGCGAGCGGTGAGCGGTGAGATGTGAGCGGAGAGATGTTAGCGCTGAGCGGTGACGGGTGACCGGTGAGATGTGAGCGGTTAGCGGTGAGATGTGAGATGTGAGCGGTGACCGGTCAGCGGTGACCGGTGAGATGTGAGCGGTGAGATGTGAGCGGTGAGCGGTGAGCGGTGAGATGTGAGGGCTGAGATGTGAGCACTGAGCGGTGACCGGTGAGCGGTGAGCGGTGAGATGTGAGCGGTTAGCGGTGAGATGTGAGATGTGCGCGGTGAGCGGTGAGTGGTGAGCGGTGAGATGTGAGCGGTGACCGGTAAGCGGTGACCGGTGAGATGTGAGCGGTAAGCGGTGAGATGTGAGCGGTGAGATGTTAGATGTGAGATGTGAGCGGTGAGCGGTGAGATGTGGGATGTGAGCGGTGAGATGTGAGCGGTGAGATGTGAGATGTGAGCGGTGAGCGGTGAGCGGTGAGATGTGAGCGTTGAGATGTGAGCGCTGAGCGGTGACCGGTGAGCGGTGAGATGTGAGATGTGAGATGTGAGATGTGAGCGGTGAGATGTGAGCGATGAGCGGTGAGATTTGAGCGGTGAGATGTTAGATGTGAGATGTGAGATGTGAGCGGTGAGATGTTAGATTTGAGATGTGAGCGGTGAGCGGTGAGATGTGAGATGTGAGCGGTGAGCGGTGAGATGTGAGATGTGAAATGTGAGCGGTGAGCGGTGAGATGTGAGATGTGAGCGGTGAGCGGTGAGATGTGAGATGTGAAATGTGAGCGGTGAGCGGTGAGATGTGAGATGTGCGCGGTGAACGGTGAGTGGTGAGCGGTGAGATGTGAGCGGTGACCGGTAAGCTGTGACCGGTGAGATGTGAGCGGTGAGCGGTGAGATGTGAGCGGTGAGATGTTAGATGTGAGATTCGAGCGGTGAGCGGTGAGATGTGAGATGTGAGATGTGAGCGGTGAGCGGTGAGATGTGAGCGGTGAGATGTGAGCGGTGAGATGTGAGATGTGAGATGTGAGATGTGAGCGGTGAGCGGTGAGCGGTGAGAGGTGAGATGTGAGATGTGAGATGTGACCGGTGAGATGTGAGATGTGAGTTGTGAGAGGTGAGATGTGAGATGTGAGAGGTGAGATGTGAGAGGTGAGATGTGAGATGTGAGCGTTGAGCGGTGAGATGTGAGATGTGAGATGTTAGATGTGAGCGGTGAGATGTTAGATGTGAGCGGTAAGCGGTGAGATGTGAGATGTGAGATGTGAGATGTGAGCGTTGAGCGGTGAGATGTGAGCGGTGAGATGTGAGATGTGAGCGGTGAGTGGTGAGATGTGAGATGTGAGATGTGAGCGGTGAGATGTGAGCGGTGAGATGTGAGATGTGAGCGGTGAGATGTTAGATGTGAGCGGTGAGCGGTGAGATGTGAGATGTGAGCGGTGAGAGGTGAGATGTGAGATGTGAGATGTGACTGGTGAGATGTGAGATGTGAGTTGTGAGAGGTGAGATGTGAGAGGTGAGATGTGAGATGTGAGCGTTGAGCGGTGAGATGTGAGATGTGAGATGTGAGATGTGAGATGTTAGATGTGAGCGGTGAACAGTGAGCGGTGAGATGTGAGATGTGAGCGGTGAACGGTGAGATGTGAGCGGTGAGCGGTGAGATGTGAGCGTTGAGCGGTGAGATGTGAGATGTGAGCGGTGAGATGTTAGATGTGAGCGTTGAGCGGTGAGATGTGAGCGGTGAGCGGTGAGATGTGAGATGTGAGATGTTAGATGTGAGATGTGCGCGGTGAGCGGTGAGATGTGAGCGGTGAGCGGTGAGCGGTGAGATGTGAGATGTGATCGGTGAGATGTGAGCGGTGACCGGTGAGCGGTGAGATGTGAGATGTGCGCGGTGAGCGGTGAGATGTGAGATGTGAGATGTGAGCGATGAGCGGTGAGATGTGAGATGTGCGCGGTGAGCGGTGAGATGTGATCGGTGAGCAGTGAGCGGTGAGATGTGAGCGGTGAGCGTTGAGATGTGAGCGGTGAGATGCGAGATGTGCGCGGCGAGCGGTGAGCGGTGAGATGTGAGCGGTGAGATGTGAGCGCTGAGCGGTGACCGGTGAGCGGTGAGATGTGAGCGGTGAGCGGTGAGATGTGAGATGTGCAAGGTGAACGGTGAGTGGTGAGCGGTGAGATGTGAGCGGTGACCGGTAAGCTGTGACCGGTGAGATGTGAGCGGTGAGCGGTGAGATGTGAGCGGTGAGATGTTAGATGTGAGATTTGAGCGGTGAGCGGTGAGATGTGAGATGTGAGATGTGAGCGGTGAGCGGTGGGATGTGAGCGGTGAGATGTGAGCGGTGAGATGTGAGATGTGAGCGGTGAGCGGTGAGCGGTGAGATGTGAGCGGTGAGATGTGAGCGCTGAGCGGTGAGCGGTGAGATGTGAGCGGTGAGCGGTGAGATGTGAGATGTGCGCGGTGCTGAGATGTGACCGGTGAGCGGTGAGATGTGAGATGTGAGCAGTGAGCATTGAGATGTGAGCAATGAGCGGTGAGATGTGAGATGTGAGATGTGAGATGTGAGCGGTGAGATGTGAGATGTGAGATGTGAGATGTGAGCGGTGAGATGTGAGATGTGAGCGGTGAGATGTGAGATGTGAGCGGTGAGCGGTGAGATGTTAGATGTGAGCGGTGACATGTTAGATGTGAGCGGTAAGCGGTGAGATGTGAGATGTGAGATGTCAGCTTTGAGCGGTGAGATGTGAGCGGTGAGATGTGAGATGTGAGCGATGAGCGGTGAGATGTGAGATGTGAGATGTGAGATGTGAGCGGTGAGATGTGAGCGGTGAGATATGAGATGTGAGCGGTGAGATGTTAGATGTGAGCGGTGAGCGGTGAGATGTGAGATGTGAGCGGTGAGCGGTGAGCGGTGAGAGGTGAGATGTTGGATGTGAGATGTGACCGGTGAGATGTGAGATGTGAGATGTGAGATGTGAGATGTGACCGGTGAGATGTGAGCGGTGAGCGGTGAGATGTGAGCGGTGAGAGGTGAGATGTGAGATGTGACCGGTGAGATGTGAGATGTGAGATGTGAGATGTGAGAGGTGAGATGTGAGATGTGAGATGTGAGAGGTGAGATGTGAGAGGTGAGATGTGAGATGTGAGCGTTGAGATGTGAGATGTGAGATGTGAGATGTGAGATGTGAGATGTGAGAGGTGAGATGTGAGATGTGAGCGTTGAGCGGTGAGATGTGAGATGTGAGATGTGAGATGTGAGATGTGAGATGTTAGATGTGAGCGGTGAGCGGTGAGCGGTGAGATGTGAGATGTGAGTGGTGAGCGGTGAGATGTGAGCGGTGAGCGGTGAGATGTGAGCGTTGAGCGGTGAGATGTGAGATGTGCGCGGTGAGCGGTGAGATGTGACCGGTGAGCGGTGAGCGGTGAGATGTGAGCGGTGATCGGTGAGCGGTGACCGGTGAGATGTGAGCGGTGAGATGTGAGATGTGCGCGGCGAGCGGTGAGATGTGAGCGCTGAGATGTGAGCGCTGAGCGGTGAGCGGTGAGCGGTGAGATGTGAGCGGTGAGCGATGAGATGTGAGATGTGCGCGGTGAGCGGTGAGTGGTGAGCGGTGAGATGTGAGCGGGGACCGGTAAGCTGTGAGCGGTGAGATGTTAGATGTGAGACTTGTGCGGTGAGCGGTGAGATGTGAGATGTGAGATGTGAGCGGTGAGCGGTGAGCGGTGAGATGTGAGCGGTGAGATGTGAGCGCTGAGCGGTGATCGGTGAGCGGTGAGATGTGAGCGGTGAGCGGTGAGATGTGAGATGTGCGTGGTGATGAGATGTGCGCGGTGAGCTGTGAGCGGTGAGCGGTGAGATGTGAGAGGTGACCGGTGAGCGGTGACCGGTGAGATGTGAGCGGTGAGCGGTGAGATGTGAGCGGTGAGCGGTGAGATGTGAGATGTGCGCGGTGAGCTGTGAGATGTGAGCGGTGAGATGTGACCGGTGAGCGGTGACCGGTGAGCGGTGAGATGTGAGATGTGAGATGTTAGATGTGAGATGTGCGCGGTGAGCGGTGAGATGTGACTGGTGAGCGGTGAGCAGTGAGATGTGAGATGTGATCGGTGAGATGGGAGCGGTGAGATGTGAGCGGTGACCGGTGAGATGTGAGATGTGCGCGGTGAGCGGTGAGATGTGAGATGTGCGCGGTGAGCGGTGAGATGTGACCGGTGAGCGGTGAGATGTGAGCGGTGACCGGTGAGCGGTGACCGGTGAGATGTGAGATGTGCGCGGTGAGCGGTGAGATGTGAGATGTGCGCGGTGAGCGGTGAGATGTGACCGGTGAGCGGTGAGATGTGAGCGGTGACCGGTGAGCGGTGACCGGTGAGATGTGAGCGGTGAGATGTGAGCGGTGAGATGTGAGATGTGCGTGGCGAGCGGTGAGCGGTGAGATGTGAGATGTGCGCGGCGAGCGGTGAGCGGCGAGATGTGAGCACTGAGCGGTGACCGGTGAGCGGTGAGATGTGAGCGGTTAGCCGTGAGATGTGAGATGTGAGCGGTGACCGGTGAGCGGTGACCGGTGAGATGTGAGCGGTGAGATGTGAGCGGTGAGCGGTGAGATGTGAGCGGTGAGATGTGAGCGCTGAGCGGTGACCGGTGAGCGGTGAGATGTGACCGGTGAGCGGTGAGCGGTGAGAGGTGAGCGGTGACCGTTGAGCGGTGACCGGTGAGATGTGAGCGGTGAGATGTGAGATGTGCGCGGCGAGCGGTGAGCGGTGAGATGTGAGCACTGAGATGTGAGCGCTGAGCGGTGACCGGTGAGCGGTGAGATGTGAACGGTTAGCGGTGAGATGTGAGATGTGTGCGGTGAGCGGTGAGCGTTGAGCGGTGAGATGTGAGCGCTCAGATGTGAGCGCTGAGCGGTGACCGGTGAGCGGTGAGATGTGAGCGGTTAGCGGTGAGATGTGAGATGTGCGCGGTGAGCGGTGAGTGGTGAGCGGTGAGATGTGAGCGGTGACCGGTAAGCGGTGACCGGTGAGATGTGAGCGGTGAGCGGTGAGATGTGAGCGGTGAGATGTTAGATGTGAGATGTGAGCGGTGAGATGTGAGATGTGAGATGTGAGCGGTGAGCGGTGAGATGTGAGCGGTGAGATGTGAGCGGTGAGATGTGAGATGTGAGCGGTGAGCGGTGAGCGGTGAGATGTGAGCGGTGAGATGTGAGCGCTGAGCGGTGACCGGTGAGCGGTGAGATGTGAGCGGTGAGCGGTGAGATGTGAGATGTGCGCGGTGAGCGGTGAGTGGTGAGCGGTGAGATGTGAGTGGTGACCGGTAAGCGTTGACCGGTGAGATGTGAGCGGTGAGATGTGAGCGGTGAGATGTTAGATGTGAGAGATGAGCGGTGAGCGGTGAGATGTGAGATGTGAGATGTGAGATGTGAGATGTGAGATGTGAGCGGTGAGATGTGAGCGGTGAGATGTTAGATGTGAGAGATGAGCGGTGAGCGGTGAGATGTGAGATGTGAGATGTGAGATGTGAGATGTGAGATGTGAGCGGTGAGATGTGAGCGATGAGCGATGAGATGTGAGATGTGAGATGTGAGCGGTGAGATGTGAGCGGTGAGATGTGAGCGGTGAGATGTGAGATGTGAGATGTGAGCGGTGAGCGGTGAGATGTGAGCGGTGAGATGTGAGCGGTGAGATGTGAGATGTGAGCGGTGAGCGGTGAGCGGTGAGATGTGAGCGGTGAGATGTGAGCGCTGAGCGGTGACCGGTGAGCGGTGAGATGTGAGCGGTGAGCGGTGAGATGTGAGATGTGCGCGGTGAGCGGTGAGTGGTGAGCGGTGAGATGTGAGTGGTGACCGGTAAGCGTTGACCGGTGAGATGTGAGCGGTGAGATGTGAGCGGTGAGATGTTAGATGTGAGAGATGAGCGGTGAGCGGTGAGATGTGAGATGTGAGATGTGAGATGTGAGATGTGAGCGGTGAGATGTGAGCGATGAGCGATGAGATGTGAGATGTGAGATGTGAGCGGTGAGATGTGAGCAGTGAGATGTGAGCGGTGAGATGTGAGATGTGAGATGGGAGCGGTGAGCGGTGAGATGTGAGCGATGAGCGGTGAGATGTGAGATGTGAGATGTGAGATGTGAGATGTGAGCGGTGAGATGTGAGATGTGAGCGGTGAGATGTGAGCGGTGAGATGTGAGATGTGAACGGTGAGCGGTGAGATGTGAGATGTGAGCGGTGTGATGTGAGATGTGAGCGTTGAGATGTGAGCGGTGAGCGGTGACCGGTGACCTGTAACCGGTGAGATGTGAGTGGTGAGCGGTGAGATGTGAGATGTGCGCGGTGAGCGGTGAGTGGTGAGCGGTGAGATGTGAGCGGTAACCGGTAAGCGGTGACCGGTGAGATGTGAGCGGTGAGCGGTGAGACGTGAGCGGTGAGATGTTAGATGTGAGATGTGAGCGGTGAGCGGTGAGATGTGAGATGTGAGCGGTGAGCTGTGAGATGTGAGCGGTGAGATGTGAGATGTGAGCGGTGAGCGGTGAGATTTGAGATGTGAGATGTGAGATGTGAGCGGTGAGCGGTGAGATGTGAGCGATGAGCGTTGAGATGTGAGATGTGAGATGTGAGCGGTGAGATGTGAGATGTGAGATGTGAGCGTTGAGATGTGAGATGTGACCGGTGAGATGTGAGATGTGAGATGTGAGCGGTGAGATGTGAGATGTGAGCGGTGAGATGTGAGATGTGAGATGTTACCGGTGAGATGTGAGATGTGAGCGTTGAGCGGTGAGATGTGAGATGTGAGATGTGAGATGTGAGCGGTGAGAGGTGAGCGGTGAGATGTGAGATGTGAGCGTTGAGCGGTGAGATGTGCGCGGTGAGCTGTGAGATGTGACCGGTGAGCGGTGAGCGGTGAGATGTGAGATGTGCGCGGTGAGTGGTGTGATGTGACCGGTGAGCGGTGAGCGGTGAGATGTGAGCGGTGACCGGTGAGTGGTGACCGGTGAGATGTGAGCGGTGAGCGGTGAGATCTGAGCGGTGAGCGGTGAGATGTGAGCGGTGAGCGGTGACCGTTGAGCGGTGAGATGTGAGCGGTGAGCGGTGAGATGTGAGATGTGCCCGATGAGCGGTGAGTGGTGAGCGGTGAGATGTGAGCGGTGACCGATGAGCGGTGACCGGTGAGATGTGAGCGGTGAACGGTGAGATGTGAGCGGTGAGCGGTGATCGGTGAGATGTATGACTGAGAGCCAGCTGGTGTCTGTGTGCACTGAGTTTGCATTTGGAAACAGAAGCCATTAAGATAAGCTTCTGTTTAAACTGGATGAACACCTGGCTGGCTGTTTGCTGGCTGTTTGCTGGATGCTTACTGGCTGTTTGCTAGCTGTTTGCTGGCTGATTACTAGCTGTTCTGGTTTGGCTGCGGGACTAAGTGAGGGGGTCATGTAGGATTCCTCAATGGGAGTCTCTCTTTCTCTGTCTGATTCAGATCATTATTGGGGAAATGTTCATGATTCATACCAGAGCTATTGTTTCCTAAATTGTTTATATGGCTCAAAATGCAATGTAGCAATGGTCTCACGAGTCATTTGTCAGTGACAGATGTGCTGATTTAGCACACATTGTTATATTATATCTCAGTGGCTGTTGGCCGGAGCTGCCAGTGAAGAGTGATGCAGTCAGTCTGTCTCAATGTTGAAGACACACTGCTCAGGTTGAAGGCATTTCAAGTTTAGTAGGAACATTGGAGAAAAATAAAAGTAACATTTTGTTACAATAAAAACTGGAGCTTGATGCTGCAAAGAAGGCTACATTAAGATACCATTTGTTTTCTATGGTTGTGGGCAGTGAAAGTAACTTAAGAAGTTACATTTTTTAAATGATGGATTTTAAATAGATTTTCTTATGTTTTATTTTAAGCAACATAATTCCAGTTGAGTCATTATACTGTATTAAATTAATTAATTAGATATCAGTGTAAGCATTTTTGGATTGGCTTTGAAAAAGAGCAGCCAGTAAACTTGATCAGGATAATGGCATCAAATAAATGGTCAAATCGTTTAAGGGTGTCTGAGAACATTGAGATCTGGAGGATTTACTCAAAATCTTCATAATCATGATTTACAATAATGATGAATGATTATAAAGGAAAATAAAGTTGTAACAATGTTATAATAAAATATTAATGATAAAATGTTTATCCATAGGGGAAGTTGTTGAAACTGTACACTAATAAACATTTAAACGGCTTACATCTTGCAAATGTGCTGTTAATCATTTACTAACTGTGTATACTGTATGTTGCTTAAACCTGGTCAATAAAGATAAAGTTACATTTATTATGGAACTGTTTTTAGAAATGTTTTAAATATTTGTTTGATTTTAGAAGATGTAGCTTCAGAAGCCTGTGTCCTCTCGGTCCTAGTGCTGACTCAGCGCTTCACATAATAAAGCAGAATTCTCAGTCTTGCAGTTTTAAATGTTCTGACTTTGATTTGATCTGGATACTTAAATATGAACAAAACATTCCACAGTAACTCAAGGTGTTTCCTCTTCATCACTTTGGGGTCACGCTCGCTACTGCTTGTCCTGCTTACCCACAATGCCTCTGATCATCAGCAGCCTTGTGCATTCGTTAGAAGTGCGGCCCCGGGGAGTGATCAGTATTCCTTTTCTAGGTCACTGGTTATGCGATGCGCCGAGCCACTGGGAGCCACTCCTGCTCCTCTTCTCCCTCCACCACATCTCCAATTAAGCTCCCTCCACCAGCTACACCCATCCACCACCGGATCTGGAGCAGTCATCCTGCATTCAGACGTCTTCCCTCACACTCTGTACTCAGAGTCCCTGAAGATGCCGGGGAGAGACAAGGAAAGATTGTTTCCTGATTGCCGGCAAGAGGAAAAAGGAGGAAGGTTTTGAAATATTTAACAGGGAAGCGGTCTCGCTGGAACGAGGAGGTTTTGTTTTGTTTTATATTTGATGCTGGTAAACTTCGGAGGTACACAGGTCTTCCATTTAAATCACAGAGATGTCACAGTCAATGAGAATTATCTGTGACTCCACGCATGACTTTATCAAGGCTGTTCCGACTTGGAGCAATGTTTACATGGTATCTGCTCATATGGGAGAGCTCTAATTTATGGAGAAACGTATTGTTTAATTCAAAGGATCTGAGCTTTTTTAACCTCTAGAAACTCAAGGTCAGGATTTATTTGCTTTTATATAATTTATTTGTTTTTCAGACGATGATTATCATATAAGCCACTAACCTTTATGTAATGAAGACAAATAAGGATGAAAGGGCAGGTTAGCTACAGGTTATGTTTCCAATGTTTCATTGGAGACGACCATCAGGATTGTTAGTTGTTATTCCTTACCTGGGTTTTATTGTTTGTATTAGTGTTTTTGGTTCGCAAAGAACTTTTTGTGTCAAAAGTCCTACATAAATAAAGTTGTATTTGATTAGATAACACAGACATAGATGCCACTTGTGTGCAATATGTAAATTGGAAACATTTATTATGAATGTTACTTGTAAATTGGAATAACTTTTTAAATGTTTAATTTTTCAAATATTAATTGCATGCCCTTTATCTAATAGTGTTTAATATTTTTTTTGTCTCTATCTGTCATTTTTCTGTAACAATGTAAATGTCCCCTATGTGGGCTTTAATTAAAAAATAAAATCATCAACATGTGAGCAGCACACCAACCCACTGCAACCACACAATACTACATTATAATAGTATCAAATATGACCAAAACCAAAAAATATAAACCAACACCAAGCTTACAATATTAAACACAATTCAGCACTATGAATGTTTCATGGCTCATACACTGAAAAAACAGAAACATTGAATTGATTGTAATGTACCATCTAAACAAAATGCACATAACTGTAGTTAAGGTGACCCTAATATTATTGCTTTCAACTAACCCAATACAGTTATGTGAAATCTGTTGACAATACATTATTATATTTTTATTATTATATTTTTATTATTATTATTAAAGTATTTCAGCATTTCCGTAAGATGCTTCGCGGCAGGGAGGCTCCTGTGTGTGGCCCATAGACTGTATATATAAAGGTGTGGCCCTGTTCATCATACTGCCTCTGAGCCTGACCTCAGAGCTCTGAGCGGCCTCGTGGGATACAGAAACAAGAAATGAGTCATTCAGAATAGGGGAATTATACATGGCTGGTGTTATACAATACATACAAGTGCAGAACACATCAAAATGCATTATTAAGGATGTTGTTTTACATGTTTTTTTTTGTCTAACTTAAAAAACATCAATGAAATGTGTGCAGTTCCCTAATGCTTTGTCTTTTTTTTTTACGTGATATGTGAATATTTAAAGATATTACATTTGTATTATATTTATTACTGTCACACATATTTCCCAGCCCCTAAGCGATGGTGGAAAGAAACTAACAACTGCATTACTTCAACAACTCCTGCAATTTAAAATACTTTATTACTGCTTTCTTCCATATCGTTTTCTTGATGATATTTCAGGGGGAATGATGAGTTATTCAACTATGTTTAGTTGTTAGTTTATTTAATAGGGATAGACACAATAAACATAGCCAAACTAAAAACAGCTATCCAATATGTTAGATACTGCAGATGCTAATTTGCCACACAAGTCCTAATCTTGTGTTTATCTCAAATATGGCAATGCTCGCCCCTTTTCAACATTGTTAGGGTTACTGGTTAGCCTACCATCTGACAGCTGTAGACACCTTTTACTTTGTAGTTTACATTTTCAGTGTCTGCCTTACATTCCAAATAGGGCCATTGTAAAATATTTGTTGTCTGTAACTCAATGTTAAACGTCTTATTTGCGTTATAATTGTAAAGAAATCTGTAAGTAATAGTGCAATAGGTATTTTTTTGATGCGAGTAGCAGTCTTTCTCTCAAGTTTATTCATAAAATATTGATCTGAAAAACAGCATTACAAATATTATGTATAGGTTATATTACCTCAATAAGATATTAAAGATTCATCAAGAATGGAGGTGAAACAGGAATCATCATTTCAACCATCATTAAGTCACACCAAATGAACCACATTAATCAAACAATCCCACAAGAGTGAAAAACACCTGTCTGATGACCTTAAATCACAAATGTATCCATCCTACACTTTCAGACAGATCCCATTCCAAGAAAACAGGGTATTCAAAATAGAATAGGGGAGATTTCTACTTTCACTCTTCTTGACATTTTGTTTCTCAAATAGTTAATTATTAGGAATGAATTCTTTTTTATTTTATCAAACAACATTATAGATGTGTTTGAAATATCTCAACACAGAGTGAAGGCATTTAGTAGAGGTATTCAGAGGAATAAAACCCCCACACAGCTCGGTGTGCAGGGTGCATCTGTACTGCTTTTAACAGTTTGTAGACCTTAAAGAATTCCTGCACGCTGCAACACAAGCAGGATGATCCGTCTGCACGGCTGCGGCAGAGATGAAGGGCCATCAGGGGAATTCACCCCCCCTCCATCACCCCACACTGCTGGGGGGGTGGGCTGCTTTTACTAACAGCCTCTGAGCAAGAGCACAGGCTTCTCATCTAAATATTAATAATGCCTCAGTGGTGCACCCACAAATAAAAAGAAACAAACCATCAAGAGGGGACAAGTCAGGGTGGAAGGGCAGAATCTAATTAAAAAGCTGGCTAATAACCTCAGCATTCTGTTATCATCCTGGGAGCTGGTCCACAAAGAGAGAGAAAAAACAGGAGTGCCCCGGATCACAATCTGAATGCACTGAAATTGAGAGAAATCTTGCATTTATAAACACTTATAGTCAGCGTAGTAGTGTGTGATTGTTTGGAAGCAGGTGAAAAAATCATTTTGTACGTAAACTAGATAATGGGTTTTTCCATTTTTCCATTATGCTAATATGATATGCCTGTGTCTGTCATTTACTTGGAGTGTTTGCCTTTGTACCTGGAAGTCTTTGTATTTGTGTGTACATGCATGTGATCACTTTAATGTGTGTCATCTTTTCATGCTTGTTGGCCATTTCAATCTTGGTTTTGGGCCATTGATTATTCCATTTACTAACTGCAAAATAGCTAATTAAAACCCACTTCAACTAACAGGCTGTCTGGCACAATGCTAATGGCGCTGTGTGCTAATGCCTGCTCTCCACTTCCGCTACCGTACACCATCATCTAGAGAGTGTGTCCCTCATCGTGCTGCAGGGTACTGTAACAGGCAGTTCATTGGCACGACCCTCCAACATGCTTTCTCCTGATATGTGTGCCACTCTTCTCCATATTCCCTGAGTAATTGTGTTTCACTGCTTGTGTCAGGAAAGCATGATACCACACGTATTGTTTCTTTACAGTCGAGTTTCTTCCATTGACTCCCTGCTGTGTTAATGTTACTATTCGGGGACATGTGTCGGAGATCTGCCGACAGAATGCAGCTGCATGGTGTTTGAACAAACTCCAACCAAGCAGCTCCTCATAGCTTATATTTACACTGAAAACTGAAACTTTGATTAAATTTATTCTGTCCACAAATGTGACATAAGTGTATTAGGTTAGTTGAAAACAATAATATGAAGCTAATATGTTTTAGTTAAGCTTGTTTTTTATTGCTTTCAACTAACCTAATACAGTTGTGTGAAATCTGCTGACAAAATACATTGAATTCAAGTCAAAGTTTCAGTTTTTCAGTGCGGAGCAGTCTGCATTTACAATACATGTGATGCATAATTACTATACTTAAGCAATAGCTTTTGTTTTAATGTTCGCTTATGGATCAAAAATAATGAATTTTTCCTATTCTGTTTATTTAGTTCAATTCTAATTCCTTTGCTTTTCATTTCTCAATATGAAGGTCTGTTTTAAAACCAGAAAGAATATTCTGTTGGAGAAAATCTAAATCATGTACTAACTGTATACATTTGTGTTGATCTCAAAGTACTTTCATTATAATATACAGAGTTTTAAAATACTGCACAATCATTTATATTTAAATGATAGTAAGTAAACTTCTCTTAACCCCTACATTCCCAGGACAGGCCCTGAATAAAACTCATCTCATTACAGATAAGGAAAATCCTTATTTCCGTACTCATACAACATGTTTTGTGGCATAAAATATTAGATTGGAGATGCCTTTCCCATTTCTCTCACTGAATGAGGATATGAGCAGTCAACTTTTTGCTATCATATCACATGTTTATTGACGGGGAAATGTTTCTATAGACAATAGGGTCTAACTGAGTCTTTTACTGAGAGAACCATATGGTATCTTCATTTCCTTTAGAGAATACAACATTCTAAGGTACTGTCTCCAGACCATCAGGCTGAAATCCAGTTTGATTTGACTCAGCTAATGGAAAATCCTCATTAAAAGATCCTACATAAACATACACGAATGCAACTGCTAGGAGAATAGATCAATTGTTTGAGAAGTCAGGTATTCTTTTCTCTATTTCCCTGTTACCCCGGTTGGGCCCCCAGAGGCTGAGAGAGGAAATGCACAGAGCCCGCGCTGCTTTTGTTAATTAAGCCTGTCAATCAGATCCTTTTTTTGTTTTTGTTTTTCTCTCTCAGGATCTGTTTGTGTCACTATGATCAAAGCCGTGATGAGAACAGAAGCCCATTTTCTTCAAGTAAACAACTGGATTTCCATGTCTTTTTAATGCAAGACTCTTTAATGCAAACTTTTGGTGTGTTCAAAGTTTGAGTTATTGTATCTTCATCTTTTATTCATATCTTTCT